>NC_068360.1:75273023-75432937 GCF_020536995.1 Dreissena polymorpha | reverse complement strand
GCTAATAGTGTCATTCAACCTTTCTTTCAGTGTGTCGAATGGCTACCACAGATTAAAAACCTTGGCTGATCTCTTACGTATTACCTCGGAAACGTAAGTTTAGATTTTCTGCTTGAAAAGATTGAAAATATTGATAAAACTTACTTTCTGATGTAAGATTATTATTTTAATTTAAGTATTAAAAGCACGTTGGCTTTGGAAAGTTTAACATTTCAAACTAATCATTATGTTAGATAAATAAATGCTTACTGGAAAGTTAAATCTATCTAAAGACTTAAATCTTCTGTACATTTAGCAATTTTGTCAGATTAATTTAACTCAGAAAATTGGCTTTGCCTCATTCAACACAGAATGGTTTGGTTATTTATAAATAGACTTATTGTTTAACTACACGCTTGCAATTGTAACAAGAAATGTCTTTAAAATGCATATACACTTTACACACAAGCATTAGACCCCCTTTTCACAGAGCACGGCTCAATTATATTACATTATCGCTGTACATCACTTTGAATGTCACAGAGCAGTTCAATTATATTACATATTATCACCGAACATCACTTTGAATGTCACAGAGCACGGCTCAATTATATTACATATTATCGCCATACATCACTTTGAATGTCACAGAGCATGACTCAATTATATACATATTATCACCGTACATCACTTGAATGTCACAGAGCACGGCTCAATTATTTATACATATATTGCCCTACATCACTTTAATGTCACAGAGCACGGCTCATTATATTACATATTATCGCCCTACATCACTTTAATGTCACAGAGCACGGCTCAATTATATTACATATTGTCGCTGTACATCACTTTGAATGTCACAGAGCATGGTTCAATTATTTTACATATTATCACCGTACATCACTTTGAATGTCACAGAGCACGGCTCAATTATATTACATATTATCGCCCTACATCACTTAATGTCACAGAGCACGGCTCAATTATATTACATATAATCGCTATACATCACTTTGAATGTCACAGAGCACAGCTCAATTATATTACATATTATCGCTGTACATCACTTTGAATGTCACAGAGCACAGCTCAATTATATTACATATAATCGCCCTACATCACTTTGAATGTCACAGAGCACGGCTCAATTATATTACATATTATCGCCCTACATCACTTTGCATGTCACCGATCACGGCTCAATTATATTACATATTATCGCCCTACATCACTTTGAATGTCACAGAGCATTGCTCAATTATATAACATAACACCGTACATCACTTTGAATTTCACAGAGCACAGCTCAATTATATTACATATCGCCCTACATCACTTAAAATGTCACACAGCACGGCTCAATATATTACATATATTGCCGTACATCACTTTGAATGCCACAGAGCACGGCTCAATTATATTACATATTATCACCGTACATCACTTTGAATGTCACAGAGCACGGCTCAATTATATTACATATTATCACCGTACATCACTTTGAATGTCACAGAGCACGGCTCAATTATATTACATATTATCGCCCTACATCACTTTGAATGTCACAGAGCACGGCTCAATTATATTACATATTATCACCGTACATCACTTTGAATGTCACAGAGCACGGCTCAATTATATTACATATTATCTCTGTACATCACTTTGAATGCCACAGAGCACAGCTCAATTATATTACATATTATCACCGTACATCACTTTGAATGTCACAGAGCACGGCTCAATTATATTACATATTATCGCCGTACATCACTTTGAATGTCATATAGCACGGCTCAATTATATTACATATTATCCCTGTACATCACTTTGAATATCACAGAGCCCAGCTCAATTATATTACATATTATCGCCCTACATCACTTTGAATGTCACAGAGCACGGCTCAATTATATTACATATTATCTCTGTACATCACTTTCAATGCCACAGAGCACAGCTCAATTATATTACATATTATCACCGTACATCACTTTGAATGTCACAGAGCATTGCTCAATTATATAACATAATATCACCGTACATCACTTTGAATGTCACAGAGCACGGATCAATTATATTACATATTAACGCCCTACATCACTTTGAATGTCACAGAGCACGGCTCAATTATATTACATGTACATATTATCGCTGTACATCACTTTGAATGTCACAGAGCACGGCTCAATTATATTACATATTATCACCCTACATCACTTTGAATGTCACAGAGCATGGCTCAATTATATTACATATTATCACCGTACATAACTTTGAATGTCACAGAGCACAGATCAATTATATTACATATTATCGCCCTACATCACTTTGAATGTCACAGAGCATGGCTCAATTATATTACATATTATCGCAGTACATCACTTTGAATGTCACAGCTCAATAAATACATATTATCGCCCTACATCACTTTGAATGTCACAGAGCATGGCTGAATTATATTACATATTATCACCGTACATCACTTTGAATGTCACAGAGAACGGCTCAATTATATTACATATTATCGCCCTACATCACTTTGAATGTCACAGAGCACGGCTCAATTATATTACATATTTATCGCCCTACATCACTTTGAATGTCACAGAGCACAGCTCAATTATATTACATATTATCATGTACATCACTTTGAATGCCACAGAGCACGGCTCAATTATATTACATATTATCACCGTACATAACTTTGAATGTCACATAGCACGGCTCAATTATAATACATATTATCACCGCACATCACTTTGAATGTCACAGAGCACGGCTCAATTATATTACATATTATCGCCCTACATCACTTTGAATGTCACAGAGCACAGCTCAATTATATTGCATATTATCGCTGTACATCACTTTGAATGCCACAGAGCACGGCTTAATTATATTACATATTATCACCGTACATCACTTTGAATGTCACAGAGCACGGCTTAATTATATTACATATTATCACCCTACATCACTTTGAATGTCACAGAGCACGGCTCAATTATTATGCCCCCCTTCGAAGAAGAGGGGGTATATTGCTTTGCTCATGTCGGTCGGTCTGTCGGTCCGTCGGTCTGTCGGTCCATCCACCAGGTGGTGGTCCATCCACCAGGTGGTTGTCAGACGATAACTCAAGAATGCTTGGGCCTAGGATCATGAAACTTCATAGGTACATGATCATGACTCGCAGCTGACCCCTATTGATTTTGAGGTCACTAGGTCAAAGGTCAAGGTCACGGTGACCCGAAATAGTAAAAATGGTTTTTGAATGATAACTCAAGAACGCATACGCCTAGGATCATGAAACTTCATGGGTAGATTGATCATGACTTGCAGATGACCCTATTGATTTTGAGGTCACTAGGTCAAAGGTCAAGGTCACGGTGACCCGAAATAGTAAAATGGTTTCCGGATGATAACTCAAGAATGCATACGCCTAGGATCATGAAACTTCATAGGTAGATTGATCATGACTTTCAGATGACCCTATTGATTTAGCGGTCACAAGGTCAAAGGTCAAGGTCACGGTGGTGACCCGAAATAGTAAAATGATTTTCGGATGATAACTCAAGAATTTTGCCTAGGATCATGACACTTCATAGGTACATTGATCGTGACTCGCAGATGACCCCTTTTGATTTTCAGGTCACTAGGTCAAAGGTCAGGGTCACAGTGACAAAAATCGTATTCACACAATGGCTGCCACTAACGGACAGTCCATATGGGGGGCATGCATGTTTTACAAACAGCCCTTGTATTACATATAATTACCCTTCATCACTTTGAATGTCACAGAGCAGGGCTCAATATATAACATATTATTGCCGTACATCACTTTGAATGTCACATAACACAGCTCAATTATATTACATATTATCCCTGTACATCACTTTGAATGTCACAGAGCATGGCTCAATTGTATAACATATAATCACCGTACATAACTTGAATGTCACAGAGCACGGCTCAATTATATGACATATTATCACCGTACATCACTTTGAATGTCACTGAGCACAGCTCAATTATATTACATATTATCACTGTACATCACTTTGAATGTCACAGAGCACGGCTCAATTATATAACATATCACCGTACATCACTTTGAATGTCACTGAGCACGGCTCAATTATTTTACATATTATCACCGTACATCACTTTGAATGTCACAGAGCACGGCTCAATTATATTACTTATTATCACCCTACATCACTTTGAATGCCACAGAGCACGGCTCAATTATATTACATATTATCGCCGTACATCACTTTGAATGTTACAGAGCCTGGCTC
The DNA here is from genome assembly GCF_020536995.1 of Dreissena polymorpha. Lineage (NCBI taxonomy): Eukaryota > Metazoa > Mollusca > Bivalvia > Myida > Dreissenidae > Dreissena > Dreissena polymorpha. The sequence goes on along the minus strand of NC_068360.1, from coordinate 75,428,654 downwards.
AATTATATTACATATTATCGCCGTACATCACTTTGAATGTCACAGAGCATGGCTCAATTATATTACATATTATCACCGTACATCACTTTGAATGTCACAGAGCATGGCTCAATTATATTACATATTATCGCTGTACATAACTTTGAATGTCGCAGAGCATGGTTCAATTATATTACATATTATCACCGTACATCACTTTGAATGTCACAGAGCACGGCTCAATTATATAACATATAATCACCGTACATCACTTTGAATTATACAGAGCACGTCTCAATTATATTACATATTATGGCCCTACATCACTTTGAATGTCACAGAGCACAGCTCAATTATATTAAATATTATCGCCCTACATCACTTTTAATGTCACAGAGCACGGTTCAACTATATAACATATGATCACCATACATCACTTTGAATATCACATAGCACGGCTTAATTATATTACATATTATCGCTGTGCATCACTTTGAATGTCACAGAGCACGTCTCAATAATATTACATATTATCACCCTACATCACTTTGAATGTCACAGAGCACGGCTCAATTATATAACATATTATCACCGTACACCCTTTGAATGTCACAGAGCATGGCTCAATTATATTACAAATTATCGCCGTACATCACTTTGAATGTCACAGAGCACGGCTCAATTATATTTCATGTTATCACCGTACATCACTTTGAATGTCACAGAGCACAGCTCAATTATATCACATATTATTGCCGTTCATCACTTTGAATGTCACATAGCCGGCTCAATTATATTACATATTATCACCGTACATCACTTTGAATGTCACAGAGCATGGCTCAATTATATTACATATTATCGCCGTTCATCACTTTGAATCTCACATAGCACGGCTCAATTATATTGCATATTATCACCGTACATCACTTTGAATGTCACAGAGCACGGCTCAATTTATTACATATTATCACCGTACATCACTTTGAATGTCACAGAACAAGGCTCAATTATATTGCATATTATCGCCGTACATCGCTTTGAATATCACAGAACACGGCTCAATTATATTACATATTTTTCACCGTAATCACTTTGAATGTCACAGAACACGGCTCAATTATATTACAAATTATCGCCGTACATCACTTTGAATGTCACAGAGAACAGCTCAATTATATTACATATTACCACCTGCATCACTTTGAATGTCACAGAATACGGCTCAATAATATAACATATTATGGCCGTACATCACTTTGAATTTCACATAGCACGGCTCAATTATATTACATATTATAACCGTACATCACTTTGAATGTCACAGAGCATGGCTCAATTATATTACATATTGTCACCGTACATCACTTTGAATGTCACAGAACACGGCTCAATTATATTACATATTATCGCCGTACATCGCTCGCTTTGAATGTCACAGAACACGGCTCAATTATATTACATATTTTCACCGTACATCACTTTGAATGTCACAGAACACGGCTCAATTATATTACATATTATCGCCGTACATCACTTTGAATGTCACAGAGAACAGCTCAATTATATTACATATTATCGCCCTGTATCACTTTGAATGTCACAGAATACGGCTCAATTATATTACATATTATGGCCGTACATCACTTTGAATTTCACATAGCACGGCTCAATTATATTACATATTATTACCGTACATCACGTTGAATGTCACAGAGCACGGCTCAATATATTACATATTATCACCGTACATCACTTTGAATGTCACAGAACACGGCTCAATTATATACATATTATCGCCGTACATCGCTTTGAATGTCACAGAACATGGCTCAATTATATTACATATTGTCACCGTACATCACTTTGAATGTCACAGAGCATGGCTCAGTTATATTACATATTATCGCCGTACATCACTTTGAATGTCACAGAGCACAGCTCAATTATAATACATATTATCACCGTACATCACTTTGAATGTCACAGAGCATGGCTCATATATGCATATCATTAAAATGCAATCTAGGACAAATGATAAGTCTACGTAAACACTTTAGTGTCAAGATAGCTTATGTTCTTGGCATGAAAGTGCGCCTTTGAAAAATGTACTAATTATTATTTTGATTTTTCTTATACTCTACTTCTTTGAGACTTGTTTGTCCTGTTTTTACTAGCAACAGAAGATTTGGACAGCTTGAGTTCTGCATCATCAGTCGACCCAGCAAACTACCTTAAAGACAGACATCCTAGACCAGGTCAGTTTTGACTTTCATCAAAGACCCATAACTCTGGTTAAGGTACATTGCAAAAAGGCCCCATAACTGATCAATTCGAAATTCATCAATAGCCATGACCTTCTGGTAAGTTTGACATTCGCAAAGCCAGATAGCTTGTGGTTAATTTTAAATTGAAAAGGCCCCATAAACTGATCAATTTTTAAAAATTCTCCAATGGCCAATTACTTCTGGTCGGTTTTACATTCATCAACGGAACATAGCTGTGGTGATCCTTATATTAATGAGACCCTTACAAGTTGTTCTGTCCGAATATGTTACAGCAATTTCTCAGAAAGTAGGAAAGATACTTTGATATAAATATTTGTATAGTTTTGCAGGACAATATGAGGATTATGCAAGAGCTCTTTTTTACAAGATGTCAAAGCTCATGTTGTTCTTTCTAAAAAAAGAACTCATCTTAAAATTATATTGACTCTGAAAGAACATTAGATATTCTCATTAAACTTGGTATACTCATTAAGCTACAGGTTTCTCATTTGTCAAGTGGTATATTTCTCCCTCAATTCAACTGTCCGTCCACAACAACTGAGAAAAAAAAAAACAACTGAAAAAGTACATATCATTCAAGTGGATTCTTTGAGTACTGAAAATTCTTTGACGAAACTTGGTATGCTTTTAAAGGGCTTTGTGGGGGTTACACAAAACCTTTTTGTTTTCACAAGCGGTGTGTAAGTAACTTAAGTCTGATCAAAACTGAATATTGTATTTACTCAAAAATCAATAAAACTTGGTGCACTAATTTTCTATTCGTGTGCCTTTTGTCTGCTTCCAAAAAGCTAAAAACTCGAAAAGTACATTGAGTAAAGACACAATTACACACATTTTGCCTTAGTGAGGCAAATTTGGCCAAATACTTTTTTTGCCAGAGGAAGACATGGCTTATCCATGTGCTCACTTGTTACAGATCATGATGTGCTCAGTGTATGGGATCTGCAAGGTGTCAGACTGTGAGATTCGCTTCAAAGACATCGTGAAAGAGTACAGCACCATGCCCAATGCATTGTCTGATGTAAGTAGCCCCCTTGCCATGCCTGGTTTGTAAGTATCCCTATGCCAGTCTGATGTAAGTAGCCCCATGCCATGTCTGATGTAAGTAGCCCCTTGCCATGCCTGGTGTAAGTATCCCTATGCCATGTCTGATGTAAGTAGCCCCATGCCATGTCTGCTGAAAGTAGCCCAATGCCATGTCTGACGTAAAAAGCCCCATGCCAATCCCTGATGTAAGTAGCCCCATGCCATGCCTGATGTAAGTAGCCCCATGCCATGTCTGACCGCAAAAAGCCCCATGCCATGCCTGATGTAAGTAGCCCTATGCCATGCTGATGTAGTAACCTCATGCCATGTCTGACGTAAGAAGCCCTATGCCATGTCTGACGTAAGAAGCCCTATGCCATGTCTCATGTAAGTAGCCCCATGCCATGCCTGATGTAAGTAGCCTTATGCCATGTCTGACGTAAGAAGCCGTATGCCATGCCTGATGTAAGTAGCCCTATGCCATGCCTGATGTAGTAACCTCATGCCATGTCTGACGTAAGAAGCCCTATGCCATGCCTGATGTAAGAAGCCCCATGCCACGTCTGACGTAAGTAGCCCCATGCCATGTCTGACGTAAGAAGCCCTATGCCATGCCTGATGTAAATAGCCCCATGCCATGTCTGATGTAAGTAGCCCTATGCCATGCCTGATGTAAGTAACCTCATGCCATGTCTGACGTAAGAAGCCCTATGCCATGCCTGATGTAAGTAGCCCTATGCCATGCCTGATGTAAGTAGCCCCATGCCATGCCTGATGTAAGTTGCCCCATGCCGCGTCTGACGTAAGTAGCCCCATGCCATGTCTTACATGAGTTCTAAGTGACATTGATGGGCAATTTGTGGCAAAAATTTGGCCATATTTGGTAAGATTTTATAGGAGATTCCATCATATAAGATTTTTGTCCCCTTCCGGTGAACCTGGAGGGGACTTATGGTTTGCGCTCTGTCTCTAAGTCTGTCACACTTTTCAGGATCCTGCGATAATTTTAAAAGTTCGTCATATTTTTTCATGAAACTTGAAACATGGATAGATGGCAATATGGAGCTTATATTACATTTTGTTCCTATGTCAAGAATTCGGGTTGCTATGGCAACAAATAGACTATAAATATTGCTGAAAATAGTTGATCCTGCGATAACTTTAAAAGTTCTTCATAATATTTCATGAAACTCGAAACATGGATAAATGGCAATATGGAGATTATGCAAGTCATTTCATTTTGTTCCTACGTCAAGAATTCTGTTTGCTATGGCAACAAATAGACTAGAAATATTGCTGAAAATGGTGGAGTTTCACTGGTAGGGGACTTATATTGCTTGCCAATAGTCTTGTTATTAGCTCGACTGTTATATATGAAATATATATAGTGGAGCTATCCTACACACCCCGGCGTTAGCGTGAGCATGAGCGTTGGAATGTTAAAGTTTGCGTACCACCTCAAATATTTTCTATTTCCCTTGGCATATTGCTTTTATATTTTGCATACTTCTTTACCAACATGACCCCAATCTATAAACAAGAGCAGACAACTGTATCAAGCATTTTGTAAGAATTATGTTCCCTTTTTATGTCCCCCACTATAGTAGTGGGGGACATATTGTTTTTGCCCTGTCTGTTGGTTGGTCTGTTGGTTTGCGCCAACTTTAACATTTGCAATAACTTTTGCAATATTGAAGATAGCAACTTGATATTGTGCATGCATATGTATCTCATGGAGCTGCACATTTTGAGAGGTGAAAGGTCAAGGTCATTCTTCAAGGTCAAAGGTCAAATATATGGGTCAAAATCGCTCATTTAATGTACACTTTTGCAATATTTCAATATTCAAGAAAGCAACTTGATATTTGGCATGCATGTGTATCTCATGGAGCTGCACATTTTGAGTGGTGAAAGGTCAAGGTCATCCTTCAAGTCAAATATATGGGTCAAAATTGCTCATGTAATGTCACTTCTGCAATATTGAAGCTAGCAATTTTATATTTGACATGCATGTGTATCTCATGGAGCTGCACATTTGAGTGGTGAAGGGTCAAGGTCATCCTTCAAGGTCAAACGTCATATACGGGGACATAGTGTTTCACAAACACATCTTGTTATACTTTGAAAATTGAAAACTTGGTTTAAGTTTTGTGTTTAGGTTCACTTTATTCCTTAAGTATCAAAGCTATTGCTTTCATACTTGCAACACTTACTAACTATCATAAGGGGACTGTGCAGGCAAAGTTATGTAACTCTGACTGGCATTTTGACAGAATTATGGCCCCTTTTATGCTTAGATATTTGAACATTTGGTTAAGTTTTGTGTTTTGGTCCATTTTACTCCTAAAGTATCATAGCTTTTGCTGTCAGACTTGGAAAACTTTATAACTATCATAAGGAGGACTGTACAGGGCAAGTTGCATAACTCTGGTTGGCATTTTAACGGAATTATGGCCATTTTTTGTGTTTGTAACTTTGAATATTCTGTTAAATTTTGTGTTTAGATCGACTTTACTTCTAAATGTACAATGCTATTGCTTTCAAACTTCAAATACTTTCTTACTATCATGAGGGTACTGTACCTGGCAAAGGTTGAATTTGACCTTGACCTTTGAATGACCTTGGACTCCCAAGGTCAAATTAATAAAGTTTGCTTTTAATTGCCATAACTTCTTTTTTATGATCAGATTTGATTCATACTTTGACAAAACAACACTTACCATGACATACCACAATGGACTCCACCCAAACCATCCCCACGCCCCACCCCAAATGCCCCCCCCCCCAATTTTTTTATTTTTTTTCACATTATACTTCCATCTCCATCCCCACCCCCCCCACCCAAAGACCTTTTTTTTGAACATGGTAAAAAAAACAACAATATTTATTTTATTTTGAAGGACAGTCCAACCATACCACCCAAAATATTGCTATCAAACTTGAAATAAAATCTTATTTGTTTGTTTTTTGTCTTAACCAAATTTTCAATAGATTGTGGAAAATAAACCTGAACTCTAAATCGTCTATAAAGTACAACTTCTTTTAAACATATGGGATCAATATGTTTCAATAATGGTCCTCTTCCAGTTAGAATATGACTATATTACCTTGACCTTATTGAATATGAACAATTTTGCCATGATGAAGAAGATTGATGGTTAGTTTCTGCATGTTTACAACCAGACATGACTGGACACAGTTTCAGAATGTAAATTCTAGGTTTACATTTTGTCTTCGCTGAATACTAATGGGTAGTTTTATAATCTATATTGAAGGTTAACAATATTTCATTGCTGGATATTGATGGTTTGAGATTCAGAATGTAAATTGCAGATCAACATCTTTCATAGATGAAGATAGATCATTTTAGCATCTGCTAAATGTAGATCGGAGGTTTACATGCTGTTATTGTTGAACAGTTACATTAGTTTTAGCATCAGCATTACTCTTGACAATATGTCATTGTTTAACATTGATGGTTAGAGTTTAAGCATGTAAATTGCAGGTTTTTAAATGTCAGTGTGGGACATTTTCTGTTTGAGTTTTGGAAATTGATAGTTTGAGTTGAATAATTATGTTAAAAAATAATAGAGTTTCAGTTTATATGTTGTACAATAATAGAGTTTCAGTTTATATGTTGTACAATAATAGAGTTCAGTTTATATGTTGTACAATAATAGAGTTTCAGTATAGTTACAGTATACATGTTGGACAATTATGGGGTTTATGTATATATGTTGGTCATTGATAGAGTTTTAATGTATATTTTGGACAATGGTAGAGTTTCTGTATATATGTTGGACAATCATAGAGTTTAATTATGACAATGATAGAGTTTCAGTATATTTGTTTGACATTGATAGAGTGTATGTATATATGTTGACAATTATAGAGTTTCTGTAAATATGTCGGACAATGATAGAGTTTCAGTATATATGTTGGACAATAATTAGCTTAAGTATGACAATGATAGAATTTCAGTATATATGTCGGACAATGATAGAGTAAAAGTATATATGTTGGACAATAATAGAGTTAAAGTATGGACATTGATAGAGTTTCGGTATACAGTCCAAACAGACCAAACGGCCACTTTAGACTAACGGTTAACTACAGACAATGGTCAGTCTGGATTCCCTCTGACGAAAATCACTCTATATTACACTTGAAATAAAGGCCAATCATCCATAACGGCCAACAGCCACTATATTCAACTCGGAAATTCATGTTTGAACTGAAAACAATGATCATGCGTCAGTTGTTTGGAGTCCCGAATATTAAAAACACAGGACATCTTGTGTCCGTCTATTTTGCGGTTAAAGCGTCTGATAGCGGTAATTGCCATTGATTTTATAAAAGCGGCCCGCTGAAATAAAAAATAATAGGGTTTTGAGGAGGTTTGTTTTACGGGGATAATTATGGGGGGTACCTTCAAAATATATCAGAGTTTGTTACACGTTTTAAGTAATTATCGCAAATAAATGACTGCAAATTAGTACATTGTAATTACAACCTCAAGTATATATTTGAAAATATCATTTACGGATCATTCTTTAAAAGAGCTTTCTAGCGTTTACAACACTTTTAAAGACATCGGAATAATAAATCTTGGAATTACAATGAGTGATAAACGCAAGTTCCGCATATTTGAGGAGCGGGTCAAGTGTTTGAAACTGAATCTGGAAAAAGTTTGCATGTAATAGCAAGTGAGATCTGTGTTGGACGTACGCATTAGTATATATTTCAGTATATATGTTGGACAATAATAGAGTTTAAGTATGACAATGATAGAGTTTAAGTATAAATGTTGGACAATGATAGAGTTTCTGTATATATATGTTGGACAATGATATAGTTTCAGTATATATGTTGAACAATAATAGAGTTTAAGTGTGACTATTATAGAGTTTAAGTATAAATGTTGGACAATGATAGTTAGAGTTTCAGTTTATATGTTGGACAATGATAGAGTTTCTGTATATATGTTGGACAATGATAAAGTTTCAGTATATATGTTGGACAATAATAAGCTTAAGTATGACAATGATAGAGTTTCAGTATATATGTCAGACAATGATAGAGTTTAAGTATATATGTTGGACAATAATAGAGTTAAAGTATGACAATGAATGAGTTTAAGTATAAATGTTGGACAAAGATAGTTAGAGTTTCAGTATAAATATGTTGGACAATGATAGAGTTTCTGTATATATGTCGGACAATGATAGAGTTTCTGTATATATGTCGGACAATGATAGAGTTTCTGTATATATGTCGGACAATGATAGAGTTTCTGTATATATGTCGGACAATGATAGTTTCTGTATATATGTCGGATACATTTTAGGTTTACAAACAGGCTCTGTTGGAGAACGGCACCCATGACTCCATTATCAGCTTCTACAACCGAGTGTTCATGCAGTGTTTGAAGAACTATATTCTGCAGTTTGCAAAACCAGTGGTATGTTGTGAGATGTGTTCATATACCTCAGTCACATGCTGATTATTACGAAGAATCTATGAAATTGGAAACATTATATCACATATTGACGGTCGGTAGATTTTGCTAGAAAGAAAGTGATCAGTGGAAATTCATATGCTAATTAAATTACCAGGCTGTAGTTTATTGTTGTTGTGCAGTTTAACTCTTTCCCACTCAGAGGCGAAGTAAAAATTGCTATGTGCAAACAGCATAAAACCAGAACAGCCTGCAAGTAACTCACAGTCTGTTCAGGTTTTATACTGTTTGCTACTCATCAGTATCTAAGGATTGGAAATGAAGCCTTTAAAACTTGAATCTAGTGAGAAAGGTCTTCAATTGAATTTAACATCCTACGGGACTACAAACACTTCAAAATACTTATCTAAGTGGTAAAGGGTTACTGAAACTGCTGGCAAAGCATTAATCTTAGTTATACCCCACAAACAAAATTTAGGGGGGTATATGAGTGAGCTTGTCTGTCTGTCTGTCGGTCAGTCGGTCTATCTGTCGGTCCGTATTTAGTGTCCGCTCTCTAATTCAAGTTGTTTTCATCCGATCTTCACCAAACTGGGTCAGATGTTGTATCTAGATGATGTCAAGGTCAAGTTTGAATATGGGTCATCCTGGGTCAAAAACTAGGTCACAGGGTCACTTATTGTGTTTTAAACATTGAGCATGGTGTCTGCTCTCTTATTCAAGTAGTTTTCATCTGAGCTTCACCAAACTTGGTCACAAGTTGTATCTAGATAATTTCTAGGCAAAGTTAGACCATGGGCCATGCCGAGTCAAAAACTAGGTCACAGGGTCACATAGTGCGTTTTAAACATTGAGCATGGTGTCCGCTGTTTTTCAACATGCAACATATTTCGTGTCAATGCGGCACATGGGGGTATGCGTCACGTCTGTGACAAAGCTCTAGTTTTATTTAGACAACATTTTTTCCTTCGAGCTCCAATTGGGGCATTATACTTGTCAGAACCATGCTTGTGAAGTAGTCTGCCTTTCCAAAGACAGATTTATTCTATGTTATGTAAATAATGCAAAAAGACAAAATATCAACATTGGTAGATTAAATGTGTAATGTTCTTTTGTTTTTCATTTTGCATATAACTATTACGCAATTAGTAAATTTTGATTACTAAATGTATATAATTATCAGTTTATTAGTGTAACAAAATAACTGACACTATTGCCGATGAAAGTCAGTGGTTAGTAACTAACTGAAAAAAGTTCAATGTATGTTATGTTTCTATAGCAACCCAACCTGTCCCCATTGCCAAAGCCAGTCAACTCATCACTGAATTCATCCCCTGTCTATAGGTATGTATGCCTTTATATATATGATTGACAGAATGTACTTCATGTTAAATATCATAATGTGATATCGCTATGGGGTATTGGATATGTTGTAAACTATATAATTGACAGCAAGTGCTTTATGTTATTGTCATATTTCAAGGTCCCCGTGGCGTGGTGGATTTGGTGTCCGTCTAGTGTCTAGTGAAAAGGGAAAGGGACGTCTGGGGTTCCATCCCCTCTAGCAGCATTCTTTAGATCTCTTTTAGACACCATATCATGCGCACAAAAAATGGAAAATACAATCACGAAAAACGGCAAATATAAGCGCAAACAAACAGCTTTGAACTTTTTATGCCCCCGAAGGAGGGCATATAGTGATCAGACCATCCGTCTTTCTGTCACACTTTGAGTTTAGGTTCGAAAAATGCTCATAACTTCTATGTTGCTTCATGTACAACCTTCATATTTTGTATGCATGTGTATATAAACAAGGCTTTTCTATACGCACAACAATTTTTACCCCTTTGACCTTGACATTTTAGGTTTCGAAATCTGCGTTTAGGTTTTGAAAAATTCTCATAATTCTATCAAAGCGTTTTTCGGGGGCATATGTCATCCTATGGAGACAGCTGTTGTTGTTGTGTTGTTTTAATTGTTATGCAATTAGCAATATATCTAGCACCATAACAGGATGCCGAGAATTTCTCACCAGGATATATTTGTTGAGTTTCATTATTCCGTTGTTTAATATTGAACATGAGAAATACATTTGAAGATTGCAGTGCACAAAGCTGACCAAGTCAATTGTGCTATAAAAAAAAACAGCAAAATTGTTGTAGTAATTCGCAATTTAAAATCTGGCATCAGTGTTTTATTATTCTGGGAAATGTGAACAATAGTTCTAACAATTTAATAATTTAATTAAAAAAAATCTTATATTAATGCATGCATGAAGAAGATTTGTTTATGCTTTGGCAGATTTCTTAAGATGAATTGAAGACGTACAGGTGCATAGTCTAAACCTGTGTTCCCACTTATATATAAAGCGTGAACAATGTAATTGCAAGATATCACGTTCTGAATGTTCTACTTTTATTACCCATCCACTTTTTCCAGTATCCCAGGACAAAAGAATTTCTACATTTCACTTTCCTTTGTTATGGATTTTTTTTGCTGAATTGAGGTCTCTTCTAAACAAGAAACCAGTGTTGGCGGAAGGTGTTGTCCCTGATTAGCCTGTGCAGACTGCACAGGCAAACCTGGGACAACACTTTATACACATGTACTAAGCCTAGTTTTTTTCCGGAACGAGGCTCCTATTATTACCCATGCACTATTCCAGTATCCCTGGTCGCAAGAATTTCTACATTTCACCGCTGAAGGAGTCGCCGTTCAAGCCCCCAAGTTCTCCGAGCAACATGACACCAAGATCTCGAAAACTCTACAGCTTTGGAGAACTGCTTGGCGTGAGTATTGTTTCTATGTGCAGGGATATTATTTGCCAAAATTACAGCCTGTTACAGGCTGTTACCAGATTTCAAAAAATTTAAAAAGGCTGTTTCCCAATGTCAAAAAGTAAAAAAATTCTCCCAAAATTTGACCAAAACTTACCCCCGAAAAATATGCCAAACTTGTCAAAAAAACTCAATAATTGGTGTATTGAGTTTATTATACAGCAATTTAATTCCCTAGCACTTTATTATATAAATTTTAGAAAGCAGTTTAACATGTACTAATAAACAATTTGTTGTATTATCATAATAATAATGCTTCATTTTTAACAATTTCATGGTCTATCACGCTTTTTTCCCAATCAAAATGGCACATGCTGTAAAATATAAAGCGAAAAAAAAAACTGATGTGCCAGTCCTAGCAGAGTACTTTAACTGGGACAATTTTGATGGGTTGTGACCAGTTTCTTCAGAAACAAATTCATGAGTCGAAAATAAATAGTTTATTATTTCAATATTGGGTTCAGTTCTGAGCTTTTATTGAAAATTTATGGATAAATTGCTTTCTTATGGTAAATGTACAATATTATAAAATGTCCTGTAATATATCTGGCATATACTGCTGTAAATTACAATATTCAAGTACCTAAACCAGGACACTGTTCTACATAATTTGATTAAAAAATAACAAATCAAAATAAGCATAAGCCACATTTTAAGTTATGTGTTTCTATTCCTTGATTAATTTACATTGTGCTTTTTCATTTAATAGTTTCCCACTAACGGTTGATTTATATATGTTACTAATTTAATTTCAACCTTCTATTAATTTTCAAAGTCAATGCCACAAACTTGAGTAACATTAACATAACACAGTTTTGAATTACAAACTTTAGTCTTTGAATTTCACATTAAAGTCTTTAAATGTCACACTTAAGTCTTTTAAGGTCAAACTTACCTCTTTGAATGTCACACTTAAGTCATTGAATGTCACACTAATGTCTTTTAATGTCCCACCAAAGGCTTTGAATGTCAAACTTAAGTCTTTGAAGTCACACTTAAGTCTTTGAATGTCACAACTATGTCTTTGAATTTCACACGTAAGTCTTTGAATCTCACACATAAGTCTTTGAAGTCACACTGATGTCTTTGAATGTCACACATGTCCTTTGAATGTCACATTAGGTATTTGAATGTCACACTTAGGTCTTTGAATGTAACACTTAGGTCTTTGAATGTCACACTTAGGTCTTTGAATGTCACACTTAAGTCTTTGAATGTCACACATGTCCATTGAATGTAACACTTAGGTCTTTGAATGTCACATTTAAGTCTTTTAATGCCACACATGTCCTTTGAATGTCACACTTATGTCTTTAAGTCTTTGGATGTTGCACTTAAGTCGTTGAAGGTCACACTTATATCTGTGAAGGTCACACTTAAGTCTTTGAATGTCACACTTAAGTCTTTGAATGTCACACTTAAGTCTTTGAATGTCACACCTTTCTTATTTGTATTTTTACATATTTCCACCTTGCACTTTGAATATTACACATTTCCAGTCCGCAGAGAAGCTTAAGAGCATCAATGAGTCGATGGCTGCATTCAAGTCGAGAGGCAACCTGCCTTACGTAACCACGGTGAGGAGAACATCATCCAAGAGGCTCAGCTTTGATGAGATGCCCAGGTCAGTGCTGCTCGATTTCCACATCTATGTTTGTTGTATTGGTTTTTTTTCATATTTTTCTTACATACTTATTTAGACAGATATGTTGTGTGTTTTTCTATCATATCTTTAATGCTATTACTAGATGAGTGTAATAATGTTGTCTTTTGATCAATTAATAAATACATATATAAATAAGTAAATAAGTATATTTATAGATTGGTTCACTCACTTTTTGTATTATATATAAAAAATTGAATGAGCCCATCTGAAAAACTCCTTTGAAGTATTTGATGTGCTTAAGTTTACAACCGCTTGTATGTGTTTGTTGGAATGGCATAAAAATGATATATGTAAAAAATGTTTATGCAGCTCTTGGCAGGCATGTCCTTAGTTGTTCTTCTTGCAGCTCTGACATCTACACTGGCCATGTATTTTTTGTTTAATAATTGCACTGAAATCATTGGTTATACAATTCAGCTCTGACATCATGAATAGTGATTTCATTATTGAACTCGCTCTTGTTCAATTTATAGCTCTAACATCATGAATGTATAAATACATCATACATGGCAATGACGCCACTTACTAGGCACCTGTTCTATTTATAGCTTTGAAATTGTGATGGCTTCTCTGACCAGGCGCTTGTTCTTTTTATAGCTCTGACATCATAAATGGCAATGACATCACTGACCAGGATGTTGTTGTGAAGAAGAAAAGAGTGACTCCCCCTGCAGTTGTTTCTCTATCTGCATCTGGGCAAAGGAATGGGTGAGTTTTCACATGTAGCTTGCAATTTGTGTGGCCCTCTTTTAATATTAGTTATTTATCGACTTTTTGTGTTTGCTTCTATTCTATAAGTTTTGTAGATAATTATATTTGAACCGATTAGGCAATGTATGAGCTTTTACATTGCTGGCTGAATAACAGTAATTTTTTTATAAAATCCATTAATACAACTCTGGTGAAATCATAGTTGAAGGTCAACAATAGAAAAAATGACTCTACTACCCCTTAGCAACCTGCTTGTTTTATTAAAGTTTGAAAGGTTAATAAAAAAAATCAGTTGTATTTTTTGATGTTACTGTTCAGTAACTTGTTATCAGGATGCTTCCGTATTGTGTGAGATATGTCTCAAGGTGCGAAAGAATTGTATTCAACAATTTCATAAGTCACCCTCGATAATCATGAGATTCATGATTTTGACCATTTTAATTGACCATAACCATGTTAAGTGACGATGTTTAATCACTATGACCTTAATAAATAACTATGACCATGTTAAGTGACTAAGACAATGTTAACTGACAAGGACCCTTAAATGACTATGACCATGTTAAATGAATTTCATCATAAAGAGAATCTGATATTTTTGGGTTACTATCAACATTCATTGACTATAAACATGTAAGATGACTATGACCAATGATTTTTAACAATCCAAAGAAATATTCAACAATCCACATACAGCATTCCTTTCTTGTACTACCATACATGTATTTGTTTGTGTCTGGTTTCAGAGAAACTGACAAGGAGAGTAATTGCCAGTGAGTATTTGCCCCTGCTGGGGATAAGGGAGAGAATCTGGTAACTCGAAATCGCAGCTGATAGACAGATGGTCTTCTTTTTTCTTCTGTACTTATGATGTTGGCAATGTCTCGAATGTCATTTATGTTCATACAAGTTGTATTTTAAATGTAATTTACTATGTTTTTTAAGATGATTAATTTTGTTCTTGGACTCTTATTATTTTACCAGTTTACATTTTGTCATAGAATTTCTTAAATTGCATAATATAACACTTTAGAATTTGATTCCTTTTATAGCTTGTTGCATTCTTTTACGGTATGATTTGAAACAAGGTGTGTTAAAATTTATGAGGGATTAACTTAAATGAATTTGTCCGCTAAAAATAGTTCACTTCATTGACTGTCAAAAGTTTTCTTGAAGTATATTTTGAAGTGATGGTGATCGTTTTCTTGTGAAATGCAGTTATTTTTTTATAATGTCATAGCTATATGCGGAGATGACTATATTTAATATATGTTCACATAAAATGATGTTTTTGAAGGACTGATTATTGAGCAGTTGTGTGCAGAAAAGGGTTATTTTCTTTGAAATTAACTTCTTAAGATGTTATTCAGTTACATGTATTGTAGCATTTTTTGATGTACGCTTTGTATTTTACATAATCAAGTTGCTTAAGAGCCTTCATTTCGATTACATTTTTTAAAATGTTCCCTTTAAATTGTGTTTTCTCCTTTTATTTTGAACATAAACAATATTTTATGGAAAGTCAATTTATTCACTATTATTAATGTTAGAATTATAGAAATCATGTTAACATTTTAATCATGTCTGTGTGATATATTTGATATGTTCCAAAAATTAACATACCAACAACCATGAATATTGGTTTTAAATGAGATGCTTGAAATGTGCATACATTTGTTCTGGAATTGTAACATATACAAATTTATTGGTAGGATTTATTGAAGTAATCTTACCTGTTGGGTATTCGTGTAGACATGTTTTTTTGTTCAATTTACTGATATATGAAATTAATTTGCTAAGACAGTATGTGAATGTTCAGTGTTGATGATTTTTTATAGTATAAAACTTCTTTATTATTGTGTTTTATTACGCGATTTTAATTGATTTCTTTATGATGTATTGTATAAGCTTTATTATTTATGTTGAATATAACACTCATTAAGTTGCTATAACAAGTCAATAAAAACAGTTTATGGCCAATATTGTTATTGTTGTGTTCGCCTTTTTTTATTGGTTTGCATCTCTCCTTTGGTTGATTGACTATTCTTCCATGTTGATTCCTGCAAATAACTGTGATAGTTATGTTACTTTGGAGGTAAACGTTTTTTATCTAAAAAGATTAACGATCAAGGGGGTTATAAAGGTACACTTATAAGTTCAAATGGTTAGTTCGTCGAACATTTTGTTACTACGAAACATATCAAAATCCATGTAACCTGCAAATTGATTTGATGGTTACTTCGGAGATGAAATCGCCTTTTGATTTTAAAGCCAACAGTTGAAAGATCAAGGTCCCATAGGGAATGATATAGGTACAAACACTACGTCTCTGGTTGCAGTCATTGGAAGAACGTTATGCGCCTCCTTACTGGAAGGACAAGTACAGAGTGCAGTAACGTTGGTGCAGACAGAAAGCATCAGAGAAAACGGAAGAACTTGGTTGATTAACATTCAAAGGTTAATTAACATTGCATATCCCTCTGCACAAGCGGATCTGAACGAAACGTTCGACAAAGCATTTTCTTGACGCTCTTCATAGAGCGGACGTGAGACTGCCCTTCAAGCATGCATGGCAATATAGCCTCAATGATGCCATCGGGGGCGTTGTATAGCTTGAAGCCTTTAATCTAGCAGAAAGGAGTTCAACAGAAATGTTACTGCTGTATCAACATATTTGATACATCAACGAAGTAGATTGATGATTAGCTTCAAAATATGTTCGGAAAACGGCGTGACCTGTTCATGAGTACCACGGAATTCTTCAAATCTTGATGTGGAGCAGTGTCAAGTTACATTTAACGACGGTGTTATACCCGCAGTTCAAAATTTTACATGAGGAAGCAGTGTCCTGATAGTCGACGTTGGCCTCCTAATGAAGAAAAGACAACGTAAGGCAGCCGCCGAGTGTCTCTGACGCAAATATCACGTTGCGGGAAAGGCCATAATTTATTCATTCAAAGGCTGCTGGAGCCACGGTGTTTGATAGTTTCATGCAAACGATTGTTGTTAGTTTAAAAGTCATTCGAATAGTCGCCCGTGACACTAGATATTCTATTAATTTAACCAATTTCAAACTGATGTATCAGAAGAACACATGTTCTTACTAATTTTCATGTAGATTGGAATATAAATGTGACTTCGAGAGTGTTAACAAGGTCTCACTACAGCAATATAAGGAAAACAGACCCGCCCTCTGGCAGACATGTTTTTCAAAGGACCAGAACCATTTTCGAACTCGGCTGAGATATCAATAGGACAAATATTCTGACCAAGTTTCATGAAGATTGGACAAGAAATGTGGCCTCTAAAATGTTAACAAAGTAAATGTTGACAAGATTTTACTGTCGCCATATAATGAAAACTGCCCGCCCCCCGGAGGCCATGTTTTTATAAAGGACCGTAACCATTTTTGAACTCGGCTGAGCTATCAAAAGAACAAATGTTGTGACCAAGTTACATGAGGATTGGACAATACATGTTACTTATAGATTGTTAACAGGGTTTTACTATAGACATACAAGGAAAACTGCCCCGCACCCTGGCGGCCATGTTTTTCAACTTACCAAAACCATTTTCCAACTTGGCTGGGACAACATTAAGAACAAATGTTCTGACCAATTTTCATGAGGATCGGACAATACATGTGACTTTTAGAGTGTTAGCAAGCTTTTTATGTCCCCCACTATAGTAGTGGGGGACATATTGTTTTTGCCCTGTCTGTAGGTTGGTCTGTCTGTCTGTCTGTCTGTCTGTCTGTTTGTCTGTCTGTCTGTTTGCGCCAACTTTAACATTTGCAATAACTTTTGCAATATTGAAGATAGCAACTTGATATTTGGCATGCATATGTATCTCATGGAGCTGCACATTTTGAGTGGTGAAAGCTCAAGGTCAATGTCATCCTTCAAGGTCAAATATATGGGTCAAAATCGCTAATTTAATGTACACTTTTGCAGTATTTCAATATTCAAGATAGCAACTTGATATTTGGCATGCATGTGTATCTCATGGAGCTGCACATTTTGAGTGGTGAAAGGTCAAGGTCATCCTTCAAGGTCAGAGGTCAAATATATGTGGCCAAAATCGCTCATTTTATGAGTACTTTTGCAATATTGCAGATAGCAACTTGATATTTGGCATGCATGTGTATCTCATGGAGCTGCACATTTTGAGTGGTGAAAGTTCAAGGTCATTCTTCAAGGTCAGAGGTCAAATATATGTGGCCGAAATCGCTTATTTTATTAATACTTTTGCAATATTGAAGATAGCAACTTGATATTTGGCATGCATGTGTATCTCATGGAGCTGCACATTTTGAGTGGTGAAAGGTCAAGGTCATCCTTCAAGGTCAAATATATTGGTCAAAATTGCTCATTTAATGTCACTTCTGCAATATTGAAGCTAGCAATTTTATATTTGAAATGCATGTGTATCTCATGGAGCTGCACATTTTGAGTGGTGAAGGGTCAAGGTCAAGGTCATCCTACAAGGTCAAACGTCAAATAGGGGGACATTGTGTTTCACAAACGCATCTTGTTCTTTAATTTGACCTAGTGACCTAGCTTTTGATCTCACGTGATCCAGTTTTGAACTCGAACACGATATCATTAGGGCAAAACTTTGCACCAAGTTTCATGAAGATCAGACAATAAATGTGGCCTCTAGAGTGTTAACAAGCCAAAATGTTGACGGACGACGCACGACGGACAAAAGGTGATCCCAAAATCTCCGGTGAGCTTAAAACCCGGCATTTATTTGATAACAGTTTACTAGTATCATTCATCAAAACATTTGTCCGGTTTTTTTTAAATATTGCTCTTGTAACAAGGGCTGTTTGTAAAACATGCATGCCCCCCATATGGGCTGTCCGTTGTAGTGGCAGCCATTGTGTGAATACGTTTTTGTCACTGTGACCTTGATTGATCTAGTTATCTGAAAATTAATAGGGGTTATCTGCGAGTCATTTACATATGTCCCTGAAAAATCGTTATATCATCCAAATTATAGTTGATGAAAATTACAATCACAAAACGTTCAAATATTTTATATAAAGGTTTATTTTGCGGCAGTTTTACCCCTGGTAATCTTGTTACTCAAACATATGCATGATTTTTTTTGTAGTGTTTGTGTTTTATTATTTGGATGATTGAAAAATGTGTAGGTTGGAAAGAAATGACATGCATCCATAAATGCATATATTATGAATAAATATACTTTTATAAAGGATTTATTAAGTGGTAATTTTAAATCAGGTTATATGATTAAGCAGCAATAATTTAAAGCCTTGTTCAATTCAGCGATTTAATAGACGCAGAATCCTGCGTTTTGACGCGAGCAAATTAAAAAAAATCGTTTTTGACGCAACCCTTTTTGTGTCGTGCGTTATTTTGACGCATCGTAAATTTGACCCGTGCATCAATCGGTTAACATCTCGAGTTCTATGGTAATAAATCCCACTATGTTCCTAATTGAAATAAATGTTTCAGTATTTGAAACTAGGTCTATTATCGAGGGAAAACCCCGGACGTTGTTTATCTTATTTCATCTCCTCCAATACACATGTCACCTTCTAAATAGTGCGTGCGCACTAATTAACTCGGTAATTAGCAGCAGCGATTACGTGATAATTGATGGACCATCCGATAATTGCAGGTTTTTTTGGAGGCTTGCAAACGGCACGGTAAAAGTAAGTCGACAAAAGTACTAAAGGAATAAACAAAATTGATCAAAGGTGTATTAATTACGTTGATCCACTAGTAAGTTCAGCGAGTTTTGTCAATTTGTTAATCCACCGGCAATAACGAGTAACACCCGTCTTATATAAAAATGGAATCACAGTTTATTTTTTGTACTAACGTATTTGGGACATGTGTAGTATTTTGATAAACAATAGATATACTTGGTGTTCCGTGCATTTTTATTGTGTTTTGTTAGAAGAGCTATCATAGGGATGATGGTAATATAATGACGATACATATGTGATGAAAAGGTGCAACCGGTACATATTTTAAATTACTTAAATGTGTTAAAAGACTTTAATATTTTAAAGGACGTTGATTTTAATGTACCAATTCATTAAAATATTTAGTGTTTATTTTTATTGGTATTGTTATTTAATAAAGCAATATAACTTTTTAATTATTATGTTACTTTTAGAGCATATTTTTATCTAAAAAAATGAATAATAATAACAAAAACTAATTAACGCGCTTCAGATTGACCCGAGCATTTTCAATTTGACTCCTTAAAAGCTCAGTCCAGAGGTCATTGTTTTTTTGAAATTTCTGCAAGGTATTAATTATTGTTTTGTTTTTAATGTAAGGGTTTAAATAATAATTGTGAAGCTATTAAGTGTTAAGTTTTATAGTTTTAGTATTATATTAATTTGAGTTGAGCTTTTGAGTTAGTAAAGGCAATTTTAATTGAAGCATTGTATATGTTAGTTTCTTTGAAGTACAAAGTTCCGTTGCGGTATTAATGCTCCGACAATAAATAACGTAGCGTGGGTTCCCACTTAAAATGAATCCCGCTGCTTTGTAAGCCGTCTTTCTTTGTTCTTAACGAAGTGGGCGTTTAACACGTGTTCAAAGGTCCGTCAGATAAGTTACTTAGATTGAGATCTCTGGTAATTGGCGTGACTACGCGTTGTGTAGCTTGTATTTCAATTTTCACAGTTTTGAGTGCGCGCAATAGAAGTATATAAATGTGTTATAAATATTGGTATTTATTATCTCTGTATCAAAAAAATAATATAAGAAGTACACATAACAAAGTTATAGTTAAGCTACATGAAACCGACGATGATAATTAATTAAGACCCGAGGTAGGATTTATGACAAGCGTTGAAACGGGCTTTGACTAGAATTTCATTATTTCGTTTTTAAATTTTTAATAAGTTTCATGTAAAATTAAGGTATTATACGAATCTATAGCCTTAAAATAATTTGTAATTTCAACGTGCATAGTTTCGAACAGTTTACAATGGTCCCGATACAGAAACTCATTCATGAAGTGTTCATAATTTGCGAGTGTTTTTATTTGCATTTTAAAGTATGTGTAGACGGAAATCGCATTTAAAAAAAATTTGAAGAGTGAATAGTGAATAAAAAAAACTGTGCATGTAAAAGTGTATAGATTTAATATACTTCATTAATGGTTTTATAAAGTGCCAGATTTTATGAAGATAATATCAATAAAGAATATTAATTATGTTGAAAAATTAAGGGTGATGATGTAAAGTAGCTAGCAAGTAAGTTTGAATAATTTAGCATTATATTATTTGAGTGGGTTTAAAAGTTGGAAAAGGTAATTGTAATGGATGCATCGTAAAGTTGAATGCATTGTTGAATTTGTGTTCGTCAGTTTGTTTAAAATATGAAATTCCATTATGGTTTTAGTGCTCAGACTTCGAATGCAGCGCAAATGCAGCTGTGATGCGTAATTGGAAGGACACACGCTGCTTGTGAAGCCGCCTGTCTTTGATGTAACCATTGATATGAGCAAAACATTTACGACATTAAGCGTTTGCGCAACACGTGTTCAAAGATTATCGAAATAGTTAGAGTACAGAAAACTATCTTTTAAAATCATAATAACTTCTATTAGTTTTAATTTCAATCATTTCATATTACATGTTCGGTGCTTGTTACATGTAAAATTTAAAATGTAACAAAGGTGAACATAAAATTATTTTACTAACAAATTTCAAGCTTACCTGTTTTATAAATATAAAATATCAAAATAAATGTTGTATTGGCTATGAATATTTGGCACAACTGATAATTACACTGGTCGATAACTCTCTGAAACATGTTGCAGCATATTCAGATTTGGCCAGATATAACACCTAGGTTCAATTATTATCGCCAAGCAGGCTGTTGTCAGCCTGACAGGGGAGTGTGCTTTATGACCACAGAACAGTTAACACTAATTAGTTCTGCTGATAAGCCGATGGCTAAAATCTAGCCGTCCTGGGAGTAACTGAGTAGGACTGTATGTACACATATCAAAATAATGACACCCTATTGTGGAAAGATGCAAGAAATTTATCAATGTTATGTCTCCTTTATGGATGGATGTTATAAACTGCACTAAATATTGACTGGTAAAGCAGTACATTCTACTGAAATCAAAGTTGCCTTGGAAACAGTTTCATTGCACTGTTCATTTGATACAACAAAACACAGTTGGTACACTTGGCTCATCTAAAGATCAAACAACAGGCTCTCCAGTGCATTAGTATATTACATGTATAATGGCATAAACACAATAGCTGTATTAAATTAGATGCATTCCACTTCCTTTATGTACAAAGAATTTATGAACGAAGTCCCACAAATTTATTTGCATTGTTTTATAAGTCGTCTTAAACAGATTTTGACTTTGGTACAATTGTTGGACATTTTGAATTGTAAAATAATTGTACATACGAAAAAATTAGGCGAAACAAAATTTGGATAAGAAAGACACAAAAGAACAAGAATATAAAAGAAAAAAAAATAGGTTTGGAAAAATGTTCTTCTTTTTTTTGGAATGCTACATCTTTTTACACTGCAATGTGATTGAGAAAACAAAGTGGTGTGATGCATATTGCTACATGTTATTGTAATTTATTCCAAACGGCAATACCAAATGTGCCCTCTTGATAAAACAAAATAAAAATTCGGGGGGGGGGGGGGTTGGGGCGTGGGAGGGTAGAGGGTGAGAGGGGGTATAATTCGGGGTGAGGTAATTAATAAGATGTTAAAAAAATGTGATGGGGTGGAAAGGGGCGGGGGTAGGGCGGGTAGAAGGGTGAGAGGGGGTTACAATGTGGGGTGGGGTAATTCATAAGATATTATTTAAAAAAAAATTAGGGGGGTGGGGGTAGAGAGGAGTGAAAGGGGGGTATAATGTGGGGTGTGGTAATTTATAAGATGTTTAAAAAAATTGGAGGGGGGGTGGGGGTAGGGGGGTGGAGGATGACAGGGGATAATAATGTGGGATGTGGTTATTCTAAAATGTTTAAAAAAATGGGGGGTGGGGGGGGGTAGGTGGAGTAGAGGGTGAGAGGGGGTAATAATGTGGGGTGCGGTTATTTATTAGATTAAAAGAAAAAATTGGGAGGGGGCATGGGGGTGGGTAGAAGGGGGGTAGGGGGGAGTGACAGGGGGATATAATGTGGGGTGGGGTTATTTATTAGATGTTTAAAAAATATATGGGCTGTCCGTTGTACTGGCAGCCATTGTGTGAATACATTTTTTGTCACTGTGACCTAGAACTTTGACCTAGTGACATGAAAATCAATAGGGGTCATCTGCGAGTCACAATCAATGAACCTATGAAGTGTTATCATCCAAAAATCATTTTCCTATTTCGTGTCACCGTGACCTTGACCTTTGACCTTGTGACCTCAAAATCAAAAGGGGTCATCTGCAAGTCATGATCAACCTACCTATGAAGTTTCATGATCCTAGGCATATGCGTTTTTGAGTTATCATCCGAAAATCATTTTACAATTTCAGGTCACCGTGACCTTGACCTTCTACCTAGTGACATGAAAATCAATAGGGGTCATCTGCGAGTCATGATCAATCTAGCTATGAAGTTTCATGATCCTAGGCATATGCATTCTTGAATTATCATCCGAAAATCATTTTACTACTTCAGGTCACCATGACATTGACCTTTGACAAAGTGACCTGAAAATCAATAGGGGTCATCTGCAAGTCATGATCAATCTACCCATGAAGTTTCATGATCCTAGGCATTTGCGTTCTTGAGTTATCATCCGGAAACCATTTTACTATTTCAGGTCACCGTGACCTTGACCTTTAACCTAGTGACCTGAAAATCAATAGGGGTCATCTGCGAGTCATGATCAATCTACCCAAGAAGTTTCATGATCGTAGGCGTATGCGTTCTTGAGTAATAATCCGGAAACCATTTTACTATATTTGGGTCACCGTGACCTTGACCTTTGACCTAGTGACCTGAAAATCAATAGGGGTCATCTGCGAATCATGATCAATCTACCCATAAAGTTTCATGATCCTAGGCATGTGCGTTTTTGAGTTATCATCCGGAAACCATTTTACTATTTCAGGTCACCGTGACCTTGACCTTTGACCTAGTGACCTGAAAATCAATAGGGATCATCTGCAAGTCATGACCAATCTACACATGAAGTTTCATGATCCTAGGCGTATGCGTTCTTGAGTTACCATCCGGAAACCATTTTACTATTTCGAATCACCGTGACCTTGACCTTTGACCTAGTGACCTCAAATTCAATAGGGGTCATCTGCGAGTCATGATCAATCTACCCATGAAGTTTCATGATCCTAAGCGTATGCGTTCTTGAGTTATCATCCGGAAACCATTATACTATTTCAGGTCACCGTGACCTTGACCTTTGACCTAGTGACCTCAAAATCAAAAGGGATCATCTGCGAGTCATGATCAATGTACCTATGAAGTTTCATGATCCTAGCACCAAGCGTTCTTGAGTTATCATCCGAAAACCACCTGGTGGACGGGCCGACCGACCTACCGACCTACCGACCGACCGACCGACCGACATGAGCAAAGCAATATACCCCCTCTTCTTCGAAGGGGGGCATAATTAAAAGGTTCATGTCGATATTGGTTTCAGTTTTTAAGATGAGCACATAACACAAGAGCGAGGTTCAACCAGTAGTCAGCCATTCTATACATAGATGGTGACGTCACTACGTTATTGTCAGTAAGACCGGTGTGACACAATGGTAGTCAGCCCGTCCGAATTGTGACTTATGTCAAACTTGACCGAACGCAGGGGCCAGTCAAGTCAGGCTGGTACCCAGCGGTAGAATCTGTTTTTTATTATGGTGATATTGATAATACAATTTTTATTCCGTGTGTATGTTTTATAAAGGCTTTAGAAAGACGACATATATATATGTCTTACCAACAAGTGGGTGCATAAGCTAGAGTGAATAGATATCAAATTAGTTTAAATGTGATTTAATTATTTCGTCACATTTTAAATAATTTCATGTGTGATTTTCTGTTAAATACGGGCCTTTCAAATAAAGTCGAAATGCGATATCACGAATCGCGATACAGCAAGCTGATTGGGTAAAACGAATGGGGAAGACGGTCCCGTCCGATTAAACTGTGTATATTTAATTGAAAAAAATAAATATTTTGAATGAAATTGCGATCGGGTGAGAGATGCGAGATTTACTTATGTATTATTTGGTCTCTTCGTTAAATAACCAAATAGAATATGTTGCGATATTACGAACGTGTTTGCAACCGTGAAGTTTTTCATCGATTCAAGAAGATATTCACGCCTTACTTAAGTCGGCAAAAATTTGATAGTCATAGCGGAGTGTCAATGGAGTGGTAAACAAACAATACAATTAATGATTCCCTGTGCTCTGTTATTATACTAAGCTTTTAACACACGAATATTGCCATATCAAGTATATAAAGTATTTATTGAATCCCGCTTTTATAAAGTTGTTTTTTATCCAAATTTAAATTAAAAAAGCATGTACATCCTGCATAACGACAAAAAGTTAAATAAATTAGATTTGCAGTTGTATTGTTGCGTTTTGTTCTTGAAAAACACTCAGTTGCACATAAAGTGCATCGTCGACATCCAACATCTTTCCACATGTACGTCGTAATCGTCAACATCACCAACATTAACTTGATTACTGTCTTCTTCTTCTACATTTTATCTTCCTTCGTATTATCGTTACCATCATGTCATCAACACTCATGATTATCGTCATCATCATCGTCAACGGGTCATGTAACAGGTACGGAATACCGTTAGGGACATCGTGGTTACACATTAAAATCTAGATGGCGACAATGCGATAGTAAGATGGCGACAATGCGATAGTACGATGGCGACAACGCGATAGTACTACGATCGCGACAATGCGATAGTACGATTGCGACAATGCGGTAGTACGATTGCGACAATGCGATGGCGACAGTGCGACAATACGATGGCGACAGTGCGACAATACGATGGCGACAGTGCGATAATACGATGGCGATAAAGCAATAGTGCGATTATACGATGGCGACAGTGCGATAGTACGATTGCGACAAAGTGATATCGCGATAATACGATGCAGACAGTGCCACAATACAGTGGCGACAGTGCGATAGTACGATGGCGACAATGCTATGATACGTATGATACGATGGCGACAATGCTATGATACGATGGCGACAGTACGATATGACTTTCACATTGTCGCCATCGTATCATCGCCTTTTTGCATTGTCGCCATCGTATTGCCGCACTGTCGTCATCGTATTATCGCATTGTCACCATCGTACTATCGCACTGTCGAATTCGTTTTGTCGCACTGTCGCCCTCTGGACTTTAATGTGTAACCACGATGGCCCTAACGGTATTCCGTAAACAGGAAATGTGTTTCGGAACTATTTTTTCAGAGCGCTTTAACCAACAATCATGCTGATTGGTATATTGGTTACATGGGAGAAACATCCAAACGAATATATATCTTGAGGTAAAATATCAAGTTCTTATGAGTATCAGTGAATTGAAATCTCTATTGTATCTATAAACTGCTTCGATAACATAAATTTGTAGGAAGATTGGCAGGAAATATCGCTTATTCATTTTTAGGTTAACCGTACAATTAAAAAGGCCTTGCATGTTTGTCCTATAAATAAAGCAAATTGCTGCAATTCTGCGAGGGCGGTGTTCGTGTTTGGTTGTTTGCTTGCTCCATTTACTGCTTCTCATGCATTCACGTGATCATCAACATATAAGTTCATAGCCTTATTTTCATGATAATAAGAGTTCTCATCCTAATTATTGAATCATCCTCAAAAAATTTAAACCATATTTATCGCAACCAAAATCATAATTATCACAATACAAATTAACTTCTACAAAATAATTACTAAAAAAAAGAAGAAAAATAAAAACACATTTGTACTTTATATTTTATTTACTTTTTATTTCATAGTACAGATTTGTCATCATTTTAACAAAAATCGTCAGTAGGAAAAAGAGCATAACTAGTAATGTATTAAAATATTAATACGGTCCACTGCGGCTGTACCGGGAGAAGAACATATGGCCCTTTATTTATTTCTAGGAGCCAATTGCCAAACATTGTGAAACAAGGGCTGTTTGTAAAACATGCATGCCCCCCATATGGGCTCTCCGTTGTAGTGACAGCCATTGTGTGAATATGTTTTGTCACTGTGACCTTGACCTTTGACCTAGTGACCTGTAAATCTATAGGGGTCATCTGCCAGTCATGATGAATATACCTATGAAGTTTCATGATCCTAGCCATAAGCGTTCTTGAGTTATCATCCGGAAACCATTTTACTATTTCGGATCACCATGACCTTGACCTTTGACCTAGTGACCTCAAAATCAATAGGGGTCATCTGCGAGTCATGATCAATGTACCTATGAAGTTTTATGATCGTAGCCATAAGCGTTCTTGAGTTATCATCCGGAAACCATTTTACTACTTCAGGTCACCGTGACCTTGACCTTTGATATAGTGACCTGAAAATCAATAGGGGTCAACTGCGAGTCATGATCAATCTACCTATCAAGTTCCATGATCCTAAGCATAAGCGTTTATTAGTAATCATCCGGAAACCATTCTACTATTTCGGGTAACCGTGACTTTGACCTAGTGACCTGAAAATCAATAGGGGTCATCTGCCAGCAATTATCAATCTACCTACAAAGTTTCATGATCCTAGGCATAAGCGTTCTTGAGTTATCATCCGGAAACCATTTTACTATTTCGGGTCACTGTGACCTTGACCTTTGACCTAGTGACCTGAAAATCAATAGGGGTCATCTGCGAGTCATGATCAATCTACCTATCAAGTTTCATGATCCTAGGCCTAAGCGTTTATTAGTTATCATCCGGAAACCATTTTACTATTTCGGGTAACCGTGACTTTGACCTAGTGACCTGAAAATCAATAGGGGTCATCTGCCAGCAATTATCAATCTATCTACAAAGTTTCATGATCCTAGGCATAAGCGTTCTTGAGTTATCATCCGGAAACCATTTTACTATTTCGGGTCACCGTGACCTTGACCTTTGACCTAGTGACCTCAAAATCAATAGGGGTCATCTGCGAGTCAAGATCAATGTACCTATGAAGTTTCATGATCCTAGGCCCAAGCGTTCTTGAGTTATCATCCGGAAACCACCTGGTGGACGGACCGACAGACCGACATGACCAAAGCAATATACCCCCTCTTCTTCGAAGGGGGGCATAAAAAACAATGAACAATATGAATAAACAAGACGCACAAATACACAACAAAACACACAGACTAAATAAATATATGGCCATTGCCTTTGGACGCCAAATGCAAAGCATAGGGGTTTAAACCGGCTTCAAGGAACCCAAATCTCACACTTGACCCGAAGTTATTTCCAAAACATGTCAGATTATATAAACAATATGTTTCCAAACATATACCTAGGCGTTCTACTCAAGAATAAACAAAAATGTTACATAAAAGTATAGGTCTATTTTTTGCCTGAACATAAAGTGATATTCTGTGAGAACTGTATGTAGGCAACTGAATTTTCGTACATCCTACCAAGTCACTTTTTCTCGGGAATTTTTTCACGTTACTGTTATGTAAAACTCAATGATCAAAATTACAAGCAAATAGCGACAGAGAAAATGAGCACATATTTTTTATTATTCTGCAATATTTATAGACGGGCCAGTTTTTTTAAGTAGTTGCGAAGATTATTCGAAACATGTACATACAAGGGCTGTTTGTAAAACATGCATGCCCCCCTATATGGGCTATAAGTTGAAGTAGCAGCCATTGTGTGAATACGTTTTTTGTCACTGTGAACGGTGGTGGTGGTGGTGGTTGGTGGGTGGGTGGATGGGTGGGTGGGGTGGGGTGGGTTGGAGGGTGGTGGTGGTGGTGGTGGTGTAGTAATAGTAGTAGTAATAAGTAGTAGTAGTAGTAGTAGTAGTAGTAGTAGAAGTAGTAGTAGTAGTAGTAGTAGTAGTAGTAGTAGTAGTAGTAGTAGTAGTAGGAGTAGTAGTAGTAGAGTAGTAGTAGTAGTAGTAGTAGTAGTAGTAGTAGTAGTAGTAGTAGTTGTAGTAGTAGTAGTAGTAGTAGTTGTAGTAGTAGAAGTAGTAGTAGTAGTAGTAGTAGTAGTAGTAGTAGTAGTAGAAGAAGAAGTAGTAGTAGTAGTAGTAGTAGCAGCAGCAGTAGCAGCAGCTGCAGCAGCTGCAGCAGCAGCAGCAGCAGCAGTAGTAGTTGTTGTAGTAGTAGTAGTAGTATGCATTACAAAAATGCAGTAAGCCTTACATTTGGTAAAGTTTAAATATATTACAAGGGAGGCAAATGCGGTAACAATAAATTTAAACTTATTGCATTTGTTTCCCCTGTATATAAGAGTGTATTACCTCCCCTGTCCTGCTTATATTTATATTAATCAACAAAATTTCACATTAACACAATATTGAATATACAAAATATACAACAAATCTCATATTCTGATATTATTATAACTTATCCACTGTATTTAACTAAAAGGATGATGTTTCATTGGACTGATAATTGTAGATTTAGGATTACAGACCAGTTGCTTCAGTAATATTGTTCAGAGTGTGCCCTGTTGGCCGCGTATGCATTCTTGAGTTATCATTCAAAAACCATTTTACTATTTCGAGTCACCGTGACCTTGACCTTTGACCTAGTGACCTCAAAATCAATAGGGGTCATCTGCGAGTCATGATCAATGTACCAATGAAGTTTCATGATCCTAGGCCCAAGCGTTCTTGAGTTATCGTATGACAACCACCTGGTGGACGGACGGACGGACCGACAGACCGACATGAGCAAAGCAATATACCCCCTCTTCTATGCATAGCAAAAATGCACGTGTATAAACGCACACTAGGTAAATTGCATCAATCTCATGGTATTTGTATGAAAGCAAAACTAAGAAAAATGGCATCTATAACATAGTGTACATTATGATTTACAAAAAACAAACACGAAATCGTTACATAAATTTAATGTAAATTTAAAGTAACCTTCACTGAAGAAAAAATAAACAGGACGCGATACTGTTCTTTGATTTTTATCATACCAATGCATTGATATCTGCCTGATATATCGTTACCTGATATATTTAAATAGCATGGTCAACAGGAAGTTCTTATATCAGTCATGTGTGGGGGATGGTCATATTACTCGAATCAACTATAAAATAATTAGTTTTAGTAAAATCGAATCAGATTTAACAAAACAAACAATTCGATACCAAGTTGTACTACATTTTAAACACAAAATGCAACACAAACAGTAAAAACATTTTTAACAAATATTAAGCGCGCGTGCTCATGACGTCATTATTAACACGTCAAACCACAAAAGTCATATTCTTTCCCGCTCAAACTGCAGCTTTTTAGCGAGTTTTTCATTATTTCTTAAAAACCAGGGACGTAGAGGTATGATAAATAGAAAAATAGGTTACTGCCTGATCTTTTTGCAATATATCAGGGTCGGTACGAATAAAATAACGGCTCGGCAAGCCTCGCCGTTATATTATTCTAAGCCTTGCCTGATATATTACAAAAAGATCAGGCAGTAACCTGTTATTCTCTATTTATCAATGAATATGATACAAATACGGTTTACTATTATGAAATGAGAACAACTTAATTTTGGTTGCATTGTCAGTAAATTCAACTGAAAAACTTCAGCTAATACAACCCTTAAGAATTAAGGCTCTGTTGTCGCTAGAATTAAAATAATATATTTCGATGATATTTTGCTATAGCATAACTACCGTGGGTCATTAAAGAAATAAAAGTAGGGTAACCGTTGGTTATTTCGGTAATAACCAACCGTATGGAGTTTCGATGCGTAGGAATTAAACCACGAGGGCGCGTTTGATAATAAGCATCGAAACGACATACCGTTGGTTATTACCACAATAACCAATGGTTACCCGGCGATTATTTCGATTCTAACACGATTTTATTGATAAGTTTTCCGCAATTTAAAGGTTATAAATGAGAATTAACCGAACGTCCTCCACTTTTCCGCGAAAAACGTGACGTCACAACAACAATAAACAAGGTCTGTTTGTAAGACATGCATGCCCCCCTTTATGGGCTATAAGTTGTAGTAGCAGCATTGTGTAAATACGTTTTTTGTCACTGTGAACGGTGGTGGTGGTGGTGGTGGTGGTGGTGGTGGTGGTGGTGGTGGTGGTGGTGGTGGTGGTGGTGGTGGTGGTGGTGGTGGTGGTGGTGGTGGTGGTGGTGGTGGTGGTGGTGGAGGAGGAGGAGGAGGAGGAGGAGTAGTAGTAGTAGTAGTAGTATGCATTACAAAAATGCAGTTAGCCTTACATTTGGTAAAATTTAAATATATTACAAGGGAGGCAAAAGCTGTAACAATAAATTTAAACTTATTGCATTAGTTTTCCCTGTATATCAGAAAGATCTAAAAGTGTATTATCTCCCCTGTCCTGCTTATATTTATATTAATCAACGAAATTAAACATTAACACAATATTTAATATACAAAATATACAAAAAATCACATATTCTGATAATATTTTAACTGATCCACTGTATCTTACTAAAAGGATGATGTTTCATTGGACTGATAATTATAGATTTAGTATTACAGACGAGTTGCTTCAGTAATATTGTTCGGAGTGTGCCCTGTTGGCCGCGTATGCATTCTAGAGTTATCATTCAAAAACCATTTTACTATTTTGAGTCACCGTGACCTTGACCTTTGACCTAGTTACCTCAAAATCAATAGGGGTCATCTGCGAGTCATGATCAATGTACCTATGAAGTTTCATAATCCTAGGCCCAAGCGTTCTTGAGTTATCATCTGACAACCACCTGGTAGACGGACCGACAGACAGACAGACAGACAGACCAACATGAGCAATTCAATATACCCCCTCTTCTTCGAATGGGGGCATAAAAACAAATGACAAATTCATAAACAGTGCGCGGACAATCAACGTGACGTCATACTAACAACCGTTGGTATATCGGGGTAATAACCCACGGTAGTTTTCCTTCTTTGTCTATAGAAAACAAGTCACGTGCCGTGGTAGAATTACCAATACACTTCTCATAGAATTACAGTATTTATTTCTTGAATGTTTGACAGAAATAACCGCAACAATCTTATTATGATACCCAAGTGAGATAAAGCTAGTGTTCTTATTTACAACATGCGTTCAATACATACATTATGATATTTTTCATGTCATAATCATGTCGTTGAGTCGCATTCATGGATTTATGAGATCGACGCCGGGCTTATCACAAATCGCATTGAAATACGATTTATGATCTTATAATTAATATTTGTAATGAATTGTCTGTATGCATAATCTTGAGCGTTTCCAAAATCCTCATGATCATCGTCAGCATCACAAATACCACGTACAGACCAGGCAGAATCACCATTCCGCATTATGTGTGGTATGCGATCAAATATTTGGAATCGTTTCACTGCAACAGTGTTCAGCTTCTTCAGTTCCTGTAGGATGGCCATGTATTTCACCACTGGGATTTGTTCAAAAACGATAAAAGTAGTAAATTCGGGTGTAATGCATGAACATCCGAATTCTAGCTTTCCCTCAATTTTCTGATCACATGCTGACAGTGTTTCTGCAAGTTTGCGTAAATCGGTTGGACACAATGCCTTACAGTAGATATTCACATACTTCAATGATTGTGGTAGCTGTATGTCTATATAGTTATCTACGCATATGGTAAGCGTTTCCAGCTGTTTGAGCGATAATAGTGTCGGCGACAAAGACTTTACATGATTCACTCCCAAACGTTCATTCGAACCTTTCAGAGTCAGACTCTTAATATTCAGACCATGGAGAGCCTTCCACAGACCGAGACTGTCTTTCATATTAATACTAAGCGTTTCCAGCTGTTTGAGCGATGATAGTGTCTGCGACAACCACTCTACATGATTCACTTCCAAACGTTCATTCCAACCACTCAGAGTCAGACTCTTAATATTCAGACCATTGAGAGCCTTCCACAGAATGGTACTGTTATACATATCAATACTAAGCGATTCGAGCTGTTTGAGCGATGATAGTGTCGGCGACAACCACTTTACATGATTCACTTCGAAATCCATCCAACCACTCAGAGTCAGACTCTTAATATTCAGACCATTGAGAGCCTCACACAGACTGGGGCTGATATACATAACAATACTAAGCGTTTCCAGCTGTTTGAGCGATGATAGTGACTGCGACAAAGACTCTACTTGATTCACTTGCAAACTTTCATTCGAACCACTCAGAGTCAGACTCTTAATATTCAGACCATTGAGAGCCTCCCACAGACTGGGACTGTTATACATATCAATACTAAGCGTTTCCAGCTGTTTGAGCGATGAAAGTGTCTGCGACAACTCTACATGATTCACTTTCAAATCATACATCTGACCACCCAGAGTCAGACTCTTGATATTCAGACCATTGAGAGCCTTCCACGGAATGGGACTGTTATACCTATATATACTTAACAGACTGGGTCTGTAATACATATCAATACTAAGCGTTTCCAGCTGTTTGAGCGATGATAGTGTCTGCGAGAAAGACTCTACATGATTCACTTCGAAATCCGTCATCCAATGACTCAGAGTCAGACTCTTAATATTCAGACCACGGAGAGCCTTCCACGAAATGGGATTGTTATGCATACCAATACGAAGCGATTCGAGCTGTTTGAGCGATGATAGTGTTTGCGACAAAGGCTCTACATGATTCACTTTGAAATCATTCTTCAAACCTTTCAGAGTCAGAGTCTTAATATTCAGACCATTGAGAGCCTTCCCCAGACTGGAGCTGTTACACATATCAATACTAAGCGTTTCCAGCTGTTTGAGCAATGATAGTGTCTGCGATAACGACTCTACATGATTCACTTCCAAACGTTCCGTACACAAACCCAGAGTCAGACTCTTGATATTCAGACCATTGAGAGCCTCCCACAGACTGGGACTGTTATACATATCAATACTAAGCGTTTCCAGCTGTTTGAGCGATGATAGTGTCAGCGACATCGACTCTACATCACTCAGAGTAAGACTCTTAATATTCAGACCATGGAGAGCCTCCCACAGACCGGGACTGTCTTTCATATTAATACTAAGCGTTTCCAGCTGTTTGAGCGATGATAATGTCTGCGACAAAGACTTTACATGATTCTCTTCCAAACGTTCATTCCAACCACTCAGAGTCAGACTCTTAATATTCAGACCATTGAGAGCCTCCCACAGAACGGTACTGAAATACATATCAATACTAAGCGTTTCCAGCTGTTTGAGCGATGATAGTGTCTGCGACAACGACTCTACGTGATTCACTTCGAAATACGACTCTTCAGGATTCACTTCGAAATCATCCATCCAATCACTCTGCGACAACCACTCTACATGATTCACTTCGAAATCATCCAACAAAACTGTCATCAGAGTCAGACTCTTAATATTCAGACCATTGAGACCCTCCCACAGCCTGGGGCTGTTATATTTATTCATGTGCATGTTAAATGTACGTTTACCCGTCTGTATTTCGGATGAAACGCGCTCAGTACACGAAGTTATGTCACATTTCAGCTCACACACCACCTTATGATCGCATGTCAACAGAGTGCTGAACAGACTATGTAGCGAGGTAGAGGAGCATGCGACATCATATAAATCAATGCGTTCTAGTGAGGGCAGTACTGGACGAGGGTCTGCACACTGGACTTGATCTGCTTTGTTTAGAACAATGGAGGCTGGATGCTTCGATGTGTCTGAACTGGCTGTATCTGCAAAATATTTACTAATTTCAATGTTTAACGACTGCGAAAATGTTAATAAGAGTCGCTTTGATCGTTAGCGTCACACGCTCATTTCAATATGAACGAATTATAAGGAATCGCAATAAATACAGTGTTAAATTATAAATACATAAATTTTAACACGCAATTATATGAGTTGTATTGATCGAATGTTAAACATTAGTTTATTAATGTTATGATTGAAATGCTGATACTTGTATGTGTAGTCGATTGCACTATTTACAACTTGGCACGTTACTTACATTAAATACATGTATTTACACGTGTCTGTGTTTTTGTTAAACACGCAAAAGGTTATATCACACTTAAAATTATCAATCAGCACACGTACAATAAAATTAATGTTCGAATGGAGACAAACCATGTTGTTACATTTCCAAAGTGTTCGCAGCGGTTAGTTCCGCGTTATTCTTACGTCATAACGTGATCCATTTATATTTTTTATGACTCTTATATGTAACTTGTTTTTAAATTAAAGCAATTGATGTTCATCATTATAGTGCGTTTGCATAAAGTTGGCCTTCACACATTAAAAAGGGATAGAACACAACTTAAAACCTAATTATTAAAATATTATGCGCATGTTTTACTTTAGAATTCAGCTGAAAAGAACTAAAATTTCAAAAGAGTTAGTTAAAATGTGGCAACTGACCAATTTTATCTGCAACTCATCTTGCTACTAGTTGTTTATAAAAAATATATATTATATTCGATTTTTACATGACTGTACAGTCCTCTAAGCTGAGCGTAACAGTCTTTTTATATGGATCGGAGTTAATGTTCGTGTGTCGTATGAACAGATATGAACGAATCTGTACTCAAACCAAATTAAGACCCACATCGTACATCGAATAATTGTTGTCGTCAGTTGTCAAAACGAAAGTACGGTTGATATTCAAATGCATTATTTTTCTCTTTCCGGGATATTGTTTTAGTATGTTGATGCTGCATTAACAAATATAAGTGTATATGAAGTGAAAACACCAAAAGTGTACAACGGTTGCGATAGACACCTATAAACAAAGCATATACTGTTAGATGCGCATAATATCATAAAACGATTATAAGAATCAATCATCAATCATTACATCGTGTGTAATGACAATTCGTATTTAGGAAGACCTATCAACGGAACCAGTATAGTTTCAACGCGTAGGTGGTTTAATAACATACATGATCGATTAGCATGCTCCTGAAAATGCGACGCACTGTGACAAACAGTAGAAGGCAGATTTCTTGCATTTTATCTTTGTATTAAGCTATTTATTTTGCTTACAAAAAGGTTGTTTGCTTAATATTGTGTATTATGCACGCTTTTTGTCAATTGTATTTGTTTTGCTTTATTATTTCAGCAATTTTAATACTCGAATTAAATATTGACTCAAACTTAGAAAACGAAGAACATTTACTGGAGCAATTCAGTTACCATCATCAACCATCAATCGGCGTAATTTTATCGTAAATTTTGTGAACGGAATGCATTCTTTGAACTCCGCCGAACATAATACGACATGCTTACGCTTGATGCGGCCTGGGATGATATTAAAGCGCCTGGCACCGCCCGTTAGTAAGTATTAGGGCATGAAATAATGATAGGTTTATAGGTTTTATCAATATATACAATAGACAAACTGTCCATGAGTACACATGATCAAAACATAGTAACATATATAAAGGCATGACATGTGATCAGTATTGAATTTCATATTTGTTAAATAAAGTACTTGTATCAATACATGAAAAGGTCTATGACACATTTTTTTAGATAACAACGTTTATAATCTATATCACCATCAATGCTATAACGGTAACATCAAAAACAACAAAGACGAATCTACTAGAGTAAAGAGCGAGAAGTCAAGTTTGGGTAATGCATTATATACAATTAATGATAATAATATTTATACAGGATTCTTTGACTAAATGCTTTTTGTACATACATAGCTAAGTTTCTGTTGGTACTTGTATTATCCGATTGCATTATTTCAATAAATGTTATCATATTTGGTCTTTTCCAGTAATATTTATTTATATACAATTTCCTAATATCATCATATACAGAGCATTCTAGTACAAAATGATATTCATCCTCAAGGACATTCCAATGTTGACATTTTCTATCTTGAAATGGTATGGCTTCAGGTTGGTGCCATCTGCCTGATTCTATTTCTAATCTATGTGATGAAACCCTTAATCAACAGAGATCATATATAAACTTAATTATGCTAACATTTTTTAAGTAAGGTTGGAATTCAAATTTACAAAACTGCCAGTAACTTATTGCTCTTGATGAATCATTACGTTCTGACATCCAATTTTGGATAAATGTATCATTTAATCTAGACTTTACCAAAGACAAAAGACTCTTTTCATCACCTACACCTTGGTTCAGCCATGCATATTGGAAGCCTAAGGCTTGCAATAGATTACATACAGATTTTGCCCAAGAATGTTTATTTGGTTTATTTATTACATTCTCACACATGTGGCTATAAATACACTTTACATACTTATGATCTTCTAACTGTATAATTTTCAACCAATACCGTATTACATTTATATGGCTCTTTTAGTTATCAAGGATGTTCTTCCAAGTTCCCCATGTACAAAATTATTTTGTGTTTGAATTTTCACGCCAAGTAGTTCTTTTGCAAAAATTAAGGTGAACTCTTTCAAGTGCTATTGACTCGGGTAAGCCCCATATTTCTGACCCATAATTTAAAATTGGAAAAACAAGCTGATCAAACAACTCTAATTTGGTAAGTATTGTAATTGTTGGATAATTTATTAAATATGAGTTAAGCTTGAAAACAGCCTCTGAGGCTTGGCCTGCAAGTGTTTCAAAGGTATTTGCAAAAGATCCTCCTGTAGTGAATAAAATTCCTAAATATGTAAATGATTTAACAATTTCTAATGCTTGGTCTTTGTAAAAAAAATTAATATCCCTCCTAAGTTGTCCCCTTTTTTAAAAACCATAACCTTTGTTTTATTTGTGTTTACACATAATTTCCACCTATCACAATATTCCTCTAACAAAGACAGACCTTTAATTAGTTCATCCACAGTTTCTGCCATAATTATAATGTCATCTGCATATAACAACAAAAATAATTTTAGCATACCAATATCTATTCCTTTAAAACCATTTAACATATAATATTCTTCAATGTCGTTCAAATAAATAGAAAATAGGAAAGGTGATAATAATTATCCCTCTTTATCTCCTAAAAAACAGGAAAAATCTGCATTACTTATTGTATTACCTTATTTTATTCTTGATTTATCATTTGTATACACATATTTTATGATATCAAGCATTTTTCCTCTAACGCCTAGCTTCAACAATTTATACCATATGATATCCCTAACCAAATAATCGAACGCTTTGGTGTAATCAACAAATACGGCATACAATCTTATTTGTTCATTTAATAAATAATTAATTACACCGTGTAACACAAAAATGTTATCAACAGTTTCCATATTTTACCTGAATCCTGCTTGTGCGTCTATATAGACATGATAGTGTTCAGCCCATTTAAATAATTCCCCAAAAGTACTTAATAATGTTATCCCTCTGTAATTATTAACATCCTGTTTATCACCTTTTTTATGTAATGGAACAAAAAAACCCTCACACCACACTTCAGGAAAATGTCCATATTCAAAGAATTTATTAAACAAATTACAAACAACTTTTAAGAAACTTTAACTACTAATTCCAAATTTAAAAAAATTATTAAGCAGATAATCAGGGCCACCTGATTCACCAGTATGAATTTGCTAACAAGCACTTATAATTTCTTGATCAGTAAATGCTACATTTAACCCACTAAACATAATATTTAATTTTCCGTTTCTTGATCAGTAAATGTTACATTTAACCCACTAAACATAATATTTAATTCTCCGTTTAAGTACCATTCCTGATAAAACAAAACATCTTTATCAGCTTGATAAAATCTAGAGTTAGGGTCATTAATTGATTTTAAATAGTTTAAAAACTCCCTACTACTTATATCTTGCTTACTATCTTTGCATGTATTATTCTTTAACATTTTCCAGTAAAGTTTTGCATTTGTATGTCTTGCATTTTCTAATTTTGTTGTTTGATTTTTATCATAAGCATATTTCTTTTTCCTGATTGTACTTTTATAAAGGCTCCTAGATTCTACCATTCTTTGTCTATTTTCCTCCGAGGGATAATGTCTGTACATATTAAGATTCATATAATAACATTTTGTTTAAATACTTACATTCATTATCAACATGGGCAGCATTAAAAATATTGTTTTTATCAACAAACTTTGTATTGTAAACAATCTTTTTTTTTAAATAATGGTGAACAAATATTTTCAAATACATCACAAAATTGGGATAAATAACTATCCAATGAATCACTGTTTTGGGTTTGATCTATACAGCCACTAATAGTTTCAAAGGTATTTATTACATCTTCACAATTAAAAGAATTAATATAATCCATTTTGTTTTCATTATTCCATTTATAAGTGTATGGTAGCTTTTCGGTATCATTTTCCATGTGGCTATGACTGTTAGAATAAACATCTATCTCAGTTCTACACTCAATACTAAATTGTACTACACAATGATCTGATAAAATGTCAGGGTCTAAAACTTCAAACTTATGAATCAATGGAAACATATTACTTTTACAGAGAACAAGATCAATGGTGCTACAACCCTGTGAACTTGTTAATGTGTGCTTTCCTATATTTCTATCTAAACCTTGTCTACCATTTACTATTCTTAAACCTGACATTTTACACAAATCCAATAATAACTCCCATACTCATTTACAGTTTTATCTAGGTTACATCTTGGTAAGTTTACATCTTGTACATAATCATCAGGTAACACATTTTCTACACAGACATGAACAGTGTCATTTAACACAAAATCTGGTTTTTCCCCAACTCTAGCATTAAATTCTCCACATATAAGAAAATCAAATTTTTCATACACATACTCATTTTTAAAATGAAGAATGTCATCTGAAATCAATTGAAAATCATTATTTTCTGAAAGGTACATGTTCTCTCTTCCACTGCCTTGTGGTGCATTGTAAACTAAACACATTAGTAAATCATTGTTCAAATTAAACAATTTTCCATCTAGTTTATTCCACATTATACAATCACTTGTATTTTTAAGAAATGTTACATATTTTTTCAGTTTATTATGAACATGATACATAATAATTCCACCACTACTTCTTTTAGAGTTTTTTTAATTGAATTTGTCTGTGTAAAGTAAAGGATGTAAAATTCTCAACATTATAATTAAAGGTATGTCATATGAACTAAATAGTAATTTTATTTCTGTACTGGCAAGTTTGTTATATTGTTTACCAATAAGTCCATGAACATTTAGTAAACACAGGTTGATCTCGTTGTTGACCTCATCGCCGTCCTACTTATTTTTGTTTATTGGTGTCTGATTGGTCACTCCAGCTTTGCGGCCTTTCGCGTTGTCTTGTTTCGAATCTCCATCCGCTGTACTCTGTTTACAAGATTGGGATCCCACAGAAAGTTTCTTTTCACCCCACGCTATTTTTATCACAATGCCTGCAATGGTATGCTCGCTTATCACGTTTTGCTCGCTGTTCCTCGTATTGGGGTTTTCAGATGATATTGTTGGTGTTGGATAATTAGAAGTCACGTTGTTGTTATTTCTTGTTGTTTTGTTATTTTTACTTGTGCTTTTTTGACGATATGTGGATTGTTGTGCACGTTCGGGTAAGTAAACAGTTTCTGTACATTCTTTTAGTTGGTATACGGACCATACGGATCATGGACCATACGGCCCAGACTATACTGCCCAGATTAGCGGACCATACGGCCCAGATTATCGGACTATACGGCCCAGATTTGCGGACCATACGGCCCACGTTTCTTTACGTCATGTACATAATTCTAAAACACGAATACACTACAATACTATGCTACCATTGTACTATGAATGTGTTAAAAATAAATACATGCAAGTATGTGTTTCGCTTTTGAAAATAAATAACACGGGAAATGAAATAGTTATTATTTCTCTCAGATTTTAAATTCATTTTAATGTTGTCATCAACTATTAATGTAAGCAGTACACATCACGCAAACATTCACTTTAATCGACAGAATATATTTTAATAAAGTTGTAAATTAATACTTATTAAATTTAAAACATGCCGCGAGGTGAAAAAAGTAATAAAAAATTATAACATAATTATTAAATTTAATACATGCCGCGTGGTGAAAACGGCAAATGAAAATTTGTAATTACACTTATGCTCATAGAGTGAGCATGTCTTTAATTACTAATTAAAGGTAAAGTGTGACAATCGTTATTATTGAAGACAATATAAATATCAAGTATGGACATGGTCGTACCATATTCGATGAAAAATGCCTGCGCCTCCGTGTTTATTTTGTTTAAGGAGAATTTACTCCATCTCAAGAGCGATCACTTGTGACAAGTGCCAACGTTGGCATCATATCCGATGTGGAAACACCTCAATATCGGAAGAGTTATAGTACGAAGCCGTTCGTAATCTGCGTTTCGTATGTGAATACGAATGAAGTACCTATGCAGTGCAAACTCATCAAGGAAAAGAAATTGCAGCGGCATCAGAGTCGTGAAACACGTGCCACACAAGGGCGTTTGTGCGCGGCTTGGGACCGGTACGGGAAAAAAGAAATTAGTACGAGTGAGCTTCTCTGAAAGAGAGTGTAGACTGTATGGACCCGTGTAAATGTGTGCGTGTGTTTGTTTGTTTGCTAGTGTGAACGATTGAGTGAAAATGTATATATCTGATTGTTTGATTG
Organism: Dreissena polymorpha; assembly: GCF_020536995.1. Taxonomy (NCBI): domain Eukaryota; kingdom Metazoa; phylum Mollusca; class Bivalvia; order Myida; family Dreissenidae; genus Dreissena; species Dreissena polymorpha. Next base: position 75,386,964 of record NC_068360.1, on the reverse strand, counting down.
TATATACAATATATTTGTTTGATTGTGTGTATGTAATACAACTTTGTTCTTGTACATTTGTTTGCTCACATTTCACAAAATTGCTATAAATGTTGTTTTTTTGTTGTACATATATATGTATTTGTTTAGAAGTGTTCTATATATATGTGCCTGAAATTGTTTTTTTATTTGTTGTCATATATTAGTTTTTGTTGTGTATTTTGATGTCGATATTATATTAACAAACAATAAAGGAATTTACTAGGGTATTCATAGTTGTGTCCTTACACGATGAAATAATATAAAATATGCTTGAATGAAAATGAAATACTATAATTTTAATATGTTCTTAAATTTATTCATACAATATCTGAAGGAACACTAAAGAAATATTAATTAAGATATGGTCCGTATGCTTTGCAAATCTGGGCCGTATGGTCCGCAAATCTGGGCCGTATAGTCCGCAAATCTGGGCCGTATATCCGATAATCCTTACACGATGAAATAATATAAAACATGCTTGAATGAACATGAAATACTACAATTTTAATATTTTCTTAAATTTATTCATACAATACTGAAGGAACACGAAAGAAATATTAATGAAGACATGGTCCGTATGCTTTGTAAATCTGGGCCGTAAGGTCCGCAAATCTGGGCCGTAAAGTCGGATAATCTGGGCCGTATGGTCCGAGAATCTGGGCCGTATGGTCTGGGCCGTATGGTCCATGGGCCGTATGATCCCTAATCCCTTTTAGTTCATCGCACGTGCCTGACCTAGTTTCTTGATTGTTTACATTTGTGTGGGCGGGTTTTGTCTGTAATGATGCGTTCTTGTCCTCAATAAAGACGCTGCTTACGAGAGTATCTACTATTGTCTCATTGGAATACGCCCTTGATTTCGACTTTGTGCCTAAGTCTTCTTCTTTTGTTAACTTCGTATTAAATCCGACGAGTCTATTTGTCCCTAGCACGTTTCAAACCAGTCAGGAACATCTTTTACGCACCTGCCGTCAATAAATAACCTGGCTGGGTAGCGTATCTGGACATTTCTTCTGTTCGATCTGGCATCCACTGCTTCTTCTGACTTGTACAGTGCCGAACTTGCTGTAGATATTTCTTTTGGGTATTGCCTATTTATCCCGAAGCCGCTGTTCTTCAGAAGATACACTTTCCTCATGATCACTTCTGTGTCATTATAGTCCCTAAACCTTGCAATTAAAGGACGCTTCTGGTCACATCCATCTCTGTATGATTGCGGGGACGTTCGCCCTAATCGATGTGCCCTCTCAATTATCTTCTGTGTTTATGTTTAACTCATTTTCCATAAATGAAACACTAAGTGTTTATCTCCGAATTTGTGCGTCAACTTTTCCGTTACTCCATAAAATATTAAATTGTTTCTCATGCTCCGTGCCTCAATGTCTATTGATCTATAGCACAGTACCTTTGACATATGCTCCTGTCTCTCACACATTTGTCCCATTTTGATAATTTTGTTTTCAAGTTCGCTACAGTACTTGTTCACATTTTGGACGTCCCTCCTGCACGCGTTTTCTACATCACTTATCTTTTCAAAGTTTTTGTTTAACTGAGCGAATATACTGTTTAGTTTCTCATCAGTAGACAAGTTAGCAAAACTTTCACTGCTACTACTACTTGCCTTTTTTCTTTTCTTTGTCACGGCTTGCCATTTTCCGCCATTTTCTCAATTGTCCGAAATCACAAAGCGATTTCTAAGCGGTATATTCTCACAAACGTCAAAATCCTCATCACCACTACTAACACTGATAGCAAACACAAAAAGTGACTCTGCAGCTGCTCCAGGAGAGAAACCTTATTATATAATGTGGTTCTTTATGTGTAGCATGACAATAATTGCCTAACCAATGAGACACAATAAAGGAACTCAACACAATAATAAGTATAAACAAGAGGGCCATGATGGCCCTGAATCGCTCACCTGACTCATTAAGATCAGATGAAAACTATGACCTCTATTGTCTACACAATGTTTATCTATGATTTGACCTAGTGACCTAGTTCCTGACTCTAGATGACCAAAATACAATCCCAATCCAGATTTCATCAAGATAAACATTCTGACCACAGTTCATAAATATTGGATGAAAACTGTGACCTCTATTGTCAACACAAGGTTTTTCTATTTATTTTACCTAGATTTTTACCCCAGATGACCCAAATACAATCCCACCCAGATTTCATCAAGAATTCTGACCAAATTTCATAAAGGTTGGATGAAAACTGTGATCTCTAATGTCTACACAAGGTTTTGCTATTATTTGACCTAGTGACCTAGTTTTTGACCCCAGATGACCCAAATAAAATCCCAACCCAGATTTCATCAAGATAAACATTCTGACCAAATTTCATAAAGATTGGATGAAAACTGTGACCTCTATTGTCTACAGAAGGTTGTTCTATTATTTGACCTAGTGACCTTGTTTTTGACCCCAGATGACCCAAATACAATCCCAAACCGGATTTCATCAAGATAAACATTTTGACCAAATTTCATCAAGATTGGATGCAAACTGTGACCTCTACTGTCTACACAAACAAATTGTTGACGGGCGGACGCACGGACACACGCAGGCACGCACAACGGATGCCGGACATCACACGATCACATAAGCTCACTGTGTCACTTCATGACAGGTGACCTAAAAATATGTGTCGGAGATAAACATGAACAGTTGTGGTTAAAATCCCATAGAAACAAGGGCTGTTTGTAAAACATGCATGCCCCCCTATATGGGCTATAAGTTGTAGTAGCAGCCATTGTGTGAATACGTTTTTGTCACTGTGAATGGTGGTGGGTGGTGGTGGTGGTGGTGTGTATTTGTAGTAGTAGTAGTAGTAGTAGTATAGTAGGAGTAGTTAGTTAGTGTAGTCGTAGTAGTAGAAGTAGTAGTAGTCGTAATAGTAGTTGTAGTATTAGTAGTGTAGTTAGTAGTAGTTGTAGTCGTAGTAGTAGCCTAGTAGTCGTCTCGTCGTAGTCGTCGCCTCGTGTCGCAGTGTATCGTAGTTGTAGTCGTACGTGTAGTGGTCGTCGTAGTCGTCGTGTACTGGTCCACGTAGTGTTCGTGTGGCAGTAGTAGTAGAGTAGTAATAGTAGACGTGGTGGTGGTGGTGGTGGTGGTGGTGGTGGTAGTAGTACCAGTAGTAGTAGTATAGTCGTAGTAGCTAGTAGTAGATGCGCTATTAGTAGTAGTAGAAGTAGTAGTTAGTAGTAGTAGCTAGTTAGTAGAAGTAGTAGTAGTAGTAGTAGTAGTAGTAGTAGTAGTAGCAGTAGCAGTAGCAATAGCAGTAGCAGCATTACAAGACCAATACTTAAGAATGATCAAATGGGAAAAGGTAACATAGCACCAGCAGTAAATATGAAGCTCATTTACAGGTCAGATTTGGAATCTCTGCTGTAAAATGAGATTTTGAATGAATTAAAGGGAGGCAAATCTGTAATAAAAAGAACATGCATAAACCGTAGTTGTTTCCCTTGTTTGAACCATGCTAAATCCTTACAAGTTTGGAAAGAATTGGATGAAAAATTTGGACTTTATTGCATAAACACCATTTTCTCAATTCAAGGGGAGGTAATTCTGTACTTCATGGACCAATAATGCTCATTTTTTGTAGGGTTCGTGTCCTCATTGATATAAAGATACTGTGCAAATTTGGAAAGGATCGGACAAAAAATGTGGAAGATTTTTGAAAGTTTTCACAAAATAGGCAAAAACGAATAAACATGCAAAGCTCAACGAGCTCCTGCGGCCATGTTTTTTGACGAATCAAATTTCTTTGAACAACTTTTTCAGGGGAGCCCTCAAAGGTCATCCCTGTGAAATTTTTTGAAAATCTGATGAGCGGTTTCTGACAAGAAGATTTTTTAAGGTTTTTACCATAAATGGTCATGGTGGCCATCTTGGTTATGTGATCAAATTTTTTTTAACAATTTTTTTGTCCCATGACCTAGGGATGCTCCGCATGAAATTTAGTTGAAATCGGCTCAATGGTTTAGTAGAAGAAGCTGTTAACAAATTGTTTACGGACGGACGGACGGACGCCGGACGCTGAGTGATCACAATATCTCACCTCGAGCTATCGCTCAGGTGAGCTAAAAACACTTGTGCACGTATAACATTAATTATACACACAGTAAAACATTAAATTTCGTTTGTTCCAGAGGTTTTAAACAGCTTATTTATGGTCGACGTTTAAGAATATTTAATAGTATTGCAATAATATTAACAGGAATACGCGTACTTTATAAAAGGCGCTAAAACTTTACATATCTGTTTAATGTTCCTGAAATTGGCAGTTTCTTACCTTATTACACCTTGCAAAGACACTGGCTTTATATGAACATATTAATTTTAATCGAAAATATATAAAGTTAAAATGTGAAATAACTTAAACATAAGAGTTAGCAACTAAGTCTTAATTGAACATATGCATATGCATGTGGATATGCATAACTTGTTTTTTTAACAATTAAGTATAATTTTGATTTAAGTGTTAAACGGAGATTTTACTAGTCCGTATTCTTACATTATTTGCGTCGCACTTATTGTAGCATAGCAAAGTAACACACTATCGGGGCGTCACAATTGTTATAGACAGTTTTGAATGGAAACAATACCTGGCAAAATAAATGAACATCCACATATGAATGTAATACTATAGTTTATCATTAGCATTGACTTTTAAGCGACAGGTACTCATCACCTCTCCAGGACTTTGCTTGCAGTATAAAATGTAGATATACGTTTCACAAAGTTCGTAGTGCGTATTTCAGAAGATTTTATAAAAAGCAAACATCAACGGATGAGCAATGTTTGACTAGATTAACTGGGTTTGACTATTAACTTTGCAATGCCACATTTTGTCATTTTGATTTGTGCCTCACTTTCAGATTGACCTATCCAAATAAGTTTACATAAATATGAATGCGCTGAATGCGAGTTAAAACTATTTCAATGTGTGTTCGTTGATATTCGTAAATGCTCTTAAAATGTATTTTATATTTAATTGCATAAACGTATGAAACAGTACAAAACTACCCTAGGATAAGAGAGTCGTCGCGATGTATTTCACGATCATAACTGCTGGAAATCAGAGTCTGTGCTTAAAGTTGCCAGAGACAGACACACAGAGACCGATTGATGATTGTCAAGAATTTGATCAATCTAGATGGTTAGCTTTATTCATTTATTGTTTCTTCATTTGTTTCAAAAGTGTGTTTTTATATCTTAAAGAGCCATTACGAGTTCGGTCCCGACGTTAACGATCATGTGTGTTAGTTATTAGAAGGTGTGCCTACATGTGTGGAAATTAAAACATTGTTAATATCATAATTATTACTAATTTTTTAATTGTTAGTTGACATTCAAATGTAATTTTCGAATTGTTTTGATTAAATAAATATGCTATACTTGACAGGATTTAAGTGGCATATTTAAGGACAATACATGGACAATATAATAAATGTTTGCTATAGTACTTGCAAATGCCTTACGCTCTAGCAGTTTCTAATGTATGTATGAATTTGATTATACAATTATTTATTTCGGAATACAAAATGAAGCAAACAAGCATCAACAATTATAAAATATGCTATGTTCACTTCATTACGTACGCATTTATGTGGTCAAAGTAGTTATGGTTGCGTCGGGTTTGGAAATCAGCGTGAACTGCATACCGTAATTACTCTAAGTTTTCGGACACTTAATTATTGTCCGAAAATTTAGATACGGAAAATATAAAAAAAAATACAGGTGTCGGAAAATTTAGTGACAACAATTAAATGTCCGATTTTTTTAAATTGAATTGAAATAAAGCAATAAATCAATGCACAATAATGTTTCTGCTTTGAAATGAATACAACTTCACAGCTTTACTAACTCTTCCCTGAAATAATACAGAAAAAAAAGGAAAAACATTAAAGCGAGATTATACGATTTTTATATGTGTTAAATTACTATATATTGATAAAAATATGTTACAATAACACAAAATAGGCAAGAAAAGGTATACATTGAAGACGAATTTCATAAAATGCTGCAAAGACAAATTAGCGCTCCGAGCCGATTGTGACGAAGATATTTCAAACATATTTTCCAACAATAACCGGAGAATTCGTCTTTTTATTAGAATCAGAGTTAGTGTTCTTGGGTCGTATGAATATATATCGTTGCAGGAATTTACAATGAACCATTAAATTAAATTTAGATTCACATCGTACAGGCATGATTTACATGCTGGCGAATTCGACTGTACATACGTTTTCGATTTCAGAATTAAATATCTGGCTTATGATTCATTTTCGACACATATTCTTCTTAACCTTTATTTTAATTTATATTGAAATATATGTTTAAGAAGTTTTCGACACATTTTATATAAATTCATAAATATTTGACAATATCGTATAATCTCGCTTTAAACATACCGCTTCAATAATATGAAAGATATCATTTAAATTATTGTTGGGTGAAGTGATTGTTTCATACCCATATACATGGTTATTGCCCCAATGACGCAAATTTTATGGTCCATTGCCCTAAGGCATGCGTCTCCGAGGTTTTATGACATTAATTCGTTTGTACAAATCCATGGTCGAAAATACATAAAATAAGCGAAAACAGTGCCGAAATATGGTAAAATAGCGCTTTAAACTGTCCGCAAATTCAGAGTCATTAATTATAGACGAAAACGCACTTGTCCGAGAATTAAGTCACGAAAAATAATTATTTTGGCAAAAAGGGGAGTCAGAAAACATATATTAAATACGGTATTCATATTTAATGACCATATACACAATTAACTCATGTGATTTGCCAATAGTATTATGAATGCGTAACACATGCTAGCATCTATTAAAAATGGTTTTACGATTTGTGTAAACGATCGTGACATTGCAAATGGACGAAATATAAAAAACATGTATACCCAATTCTAAACACAAGAGAATTAAAATAAGAAGACGTGGAGAAAGTGTAAATACAATGATTTATTTTCAGCGTGAGCGTATTTTTTCACTAGAATGTTCATCCCTGTTTCATACAGTCCATCGACATTTACGAGGCAGTTTCCAAAACAACAAAGACGTTGTAGCTACTTTTATACTTAGTTGATTTTTTAATAGTGAATATGCTTTTGAACATTTCAGCAACCCAATCAGGGTATTTGATTTTTTTGACTTTCAGTAATTATATTGGTTGCGAACGAAGTGTAAAATAAAAATTATTCAATTAAGTTTTACAACAACTAAAGAGAATTCTACAAATACTGCGTTTTCTGTTACATGTTTCTTCAACTTAATTTTTTTTGCCAAACATTTATCTACTAGGTGCGATTAATCGTTCTATTATACTAACAGCGCCATTATGGGTAAAAATGATAATAGGGTTTTAAAGTGAGGTCTTATGATTTGCTGCCATTTTTTATGAACGAAAAGTACATGTGTCTATTATTAGTAATAAAACAAACGCCTATCAATATAAAATCCATTTCGACATAGAGCTTATTATTCTAATAACTTTATAAATCAACATTTAATGCATGTTTCACTTCTTTATATTATATTTATGATATATCGTATATTATATTTGTTTACCTCTAAGCCATATGCCGTTTCCCTTTAAACGTAACCATTTCAACTGGTGGCACGATGACAGGTTTACTTCAAAATGAGATGTTTGCTCATCACGTGAAAGTAAACTCCGCGGTATATCCAATGTCAATGAATTCACATTGGACGTGTTTGTAGACCATATCAAGTTTAAATCTCTCAAGTTGCTTGGAGTAATGTAAAAGTGACTGAGCTTCAGGCGAATGTCATCCTGCTTGTTGGCTACTGCCTCTCTGATTCCAGACTCAATGACTCTCTGAAACGCACTGGCGTAATACACTGAAGGACCACGATGATCAACGTCACATTGATTCATCAAAGCCGACATTTTATTCGCAGCGGAAATGTTCATTCCACACAAAAATATGAGAACTTCCGATATGTCGAGATATAAATTACTGTAGCATTTAAGATATCTGGAAATGATGTCATCAATGACGTCTGGATTGCAGGCGATATGATATGCTGCGAGAAATTCCTGTACAGTTTTGTGTATGAACGAGTTGGAGTTATCTGCCCGACTTTTCTCTTTCTTGTTTGTTAATATTCCTGCCTTAAGTGCAAACATCTTGCAATCCGTAAACTCTTCATAAGAAAAATAGTTAGACAATGTTATATCATTGAATACAATAGCTGTTTCTCTTTCAAAAGAAAATAACAATTTGCAAGCTGCACCAGCGAGCTTATTTAAGAGTTCAATGTTTGGCTGTAGGTGGTATGTTCTAGAAAAACATTGCACTGGAGGTGCATTGGAATCGTTAAAATAACCAATTGCACTGTTTGCCTTTTTGAAAAGACTTTCGAGCAGAGTTGTGTAAAGTGCACAAAATGATGATCCTTTCAAATGTTCTTCCTCCCCAATCGTGTCAACCCACGTGCAGATCACCAACGCGTACAACATTGGTGAGGATGATAACGATCTGAGCTTACAACTGTTTATGAAAGACTCAAATTCATCCACAGTTTTTTCTAGATTCTGCGTCTGGTCAAGTATGCATCGAAGAATATTTTTACTAAATGAGTATGGACTGATTATCCCCTCGATCTCTAACAGAGTGTCAATTTGGGAGTTCCTTAGGTGTTCCTCAGCCAGTTTCCATGGTCGAGATGTTGTAAGTACCGTGCATGTGTCCTTCTGAAATCCAGCCATTGAAGGTTTAGCTAGGTTACTAGGGGACACCCATTCGTCTAAACCTTCTCTTACTACAAGACACAATTCAGTTTTTATTATTTGTAAAAGAAGTGTGTACACATCGGCGCGTTCGTCTTCAGAAAACATGCTATCAATAAGCTGCTTCTTTATCATCTGTGTTACATCTGTCTGATCCCTCGAATCTCTTAACGTGATGAAAAATACAAACTTGAATTTCTGAAGTGTTGAACAATCTGAAAATGCTTGAATGTTTTCGGGAGCTGCCGATGAGAGCTGGTTTTCATTGGGCAAAATTAAGCTATATTCAAACGTTGGATTTTCTGTGGGAGTTGATAAAGGCTGATTTTCATTGCACCAATCATACACTAACTTAACTGCAAACGTAGATTTTCCTCTACCTGGTTCGCCCTGTATGTATATTCTTTGATTTGATCGGTCGTCTTTGCAGAATATTTCTTTGTAAGTCAGCAACAGTTCTTTTGTTTTCACGCGTTTGCCATCTTTTTCTATTTTGATTCGGTGTATTTTAGGCGTTGCATACATGTCTGTAATTTGCTTATCAAGACTGAGATCTAAGTTTGAAAGTGGCACATTGCAAGTCGTATCATTGTAATGTTGCATCAAACGTTGGCGAAGATCTGAAATCATAGCACAGCAATGCTTAATATACGTAAGTAATATTATGCACGGTACGTTTAATGGCACAAAAATTACAAGATAAGTATACTCAGCTTATTACTGTACATATCTTGTTACATGGGACAAATGTTTAAAGAGTCACATTTTAAGCTTTTTAGAACTGACTGTAGTAGAAAACACAATCATCTTTATTCGAACTTAATATGTACAGACTATGAACTTTATCCTGCCTCTGTTGCAAACATTGACCGTATAAAGCAGGGTCGAATAGATTTTCCTATCTCCGGTCAACAGGAAGTAGTGTATTTTACGCACGCTTTGACGATTAACATATTCTAATATTTGACCTTTGAAATTTATTTGGACGCATCATGCATGTTATCGTTATATTAAATATCATCCTTTTTTTCTTTTTTAAAATATATTACTTAACCAGCTTTCCGTATTTATCATTTTCATCTACTCGATTACGCAATTTATGACGTATCTACTCTAGTGTGACGTCATTTCTCAGACAAAACATACTTATCAAGTTTCTCAGAGTTTGGGTCAGAGAGGTTAGCATTCGATACAAATACAAACGCTATCAAAAAATAGTGTGGTTAAAAATACATTTCGATAATAGGGATGGAAAAACAGAAAATGGATTTCGACAAAGGGATGGAAGAACAAAAAATGGATGTGTATATCGTTGTAATATATTGTTATAGGAAATGGATTAAAATTGTCATTAAGGTACATAAAATTTAGTTTTTGTTTTGCTGCTTGACTTTTTTTTTTATCAAGAAAAATATCATATTCTCGATTCGTTTTTTATTTCCTCTCATATTTCAATAGGAAAGTATTAACTGGAACAGTTTAAAGTGGAACTATTTTTAACGGTACACAATCGGTAGTTATTCGGTCGTCTGGAATGTTGTGTACATGTAGGAGGCTCGACGAGAATATTTATATTGTTATGTCAATTTAGCATTTGTCTTTGATAAAATGTGGCAACGACATGAAGCAGGATAAATAGAATACATGGTTGGTGCCGAGAAGCCCAAGATGAAGAAAGTTTATCCGGCTAGGCCCGAAAAAGAAAAATAGGGCTCGCTAAGGCTCGCCCTACTTTCTTTTTCTAAGCCTCACCGGATAAACTTTTTCCATCTTGGCACCAACCATGTATTCTCTATGTTCTGCTTAAATACACACTAGAGATATGAGCCAGAGTCTGTAACCTTGAGGGTAGGGATCAATTGAGTACATATAATAGTTACAATTGGTGTTGTACGTTAACCCTAACTTGATAAGTTTACGTACACAACAAAACATAACACTGCTCAACAGCAGATAGGAGTTATGTGCCTTAAATAAAGACCCTGTTTTTAGTTTTTATTGGATTAAAACTAAACATAGAGATACAGAAATTGCTCCAAGCAAAACTAAATTTATTTTTCGAGAATATAACGTATTATGTTTGCTTAAATTATTGTCATAATTGTTGCCATCCAAAGGGACCTAACAAAATTACCCAGACTTAGTGTGTAATGTTTCGAATGGCTACCTAGCATAGTTTGTCCAATATTTTGCTGCATAGAAACAATACTCTGAACATTGAACGCAACGGCATACATACATTTAATTGAAAGTTATGGGTTTTTGTATGTGTACATCAAACATAACCTTAATTTCACAGTGTCATGTTTATCTGACTTTTCGTATTAACTAGGGATGGGATCGAATACTGAAAATGTTATTCGAATATTCGTGTGTCATTATTCGAATATATTAGAATATATATTCGAATATTTGATTATTAAACATTATATTAAAATGTCCGAACTTATGACCGTCCGGCGCAATATACTATTTCATATTACCCCTAAAAAATCGTATCCTATTTGCAGCTTTGAAAAGCTTGATAGAGTAATAATTTTAGAGAAAAAATCACAACTTCCTATCGATAATATTTATCCTTTTGTTATCGCTATTTTTTCGGAATTAAGAACCACGACGATTAAATTGGTTAATATTTGAGTAACTAAATTCTGATTAAATAAACCTTGATTTAATATATGGATAAAGCATTCATAACATACATGGCGTACGTCCCGTTCTTGATGAGACAGTCCCACTTACAGGGTATTTTGCCCGGCGTCCTTATTTGGAAAAAAATGTCCCGACATTCGTAAAACACGACGTACGTACTATAAATAAACAAATAAATTTCACTGTTCAAGGTCTGTATTGCTAAATCTTACTTTCACTAATCCTTTTATTGCCCCGTATTAACATCTACTTCTAGTACTCGAGTGCACCTTATCAGCGATTTATCGGCAAATTATTGATTTTATCAGGCATTCACACAATGGTGTTTTATGATATGGTCGTTTATTGCTATTGACAGATGTGTCGCACTGAATTAAAAGCCAACTGCGGCCCAATCAAGTAAATAGATACTTTATATTATACAACCTGAGGTTAAAAGACCTGTCAAAACACATATTTTGTATATCAAACAAATTGAATGCTTAACGATACACATGGATGTGTTTCACATCAATTATTTTTCATTTTCGACTGATATTCAGAAAATAGTTTGTACATATTGCATCAATATAAATTTAGAATTAATTGGTGATTGCCTGATTGGTCCATCACCTTATACCCTCCCGTTTGTCAATTATCATCTCGTTCATTGATGGCAGCTGTGATCAAATCAATAACTTCTACAGGAAAGTCGTCTGCACTAAACCCGAGCTGCGACTTTGTACATGTACTTATAACTTTTTAAGATGTTTCTTTGCATAAAAATAGAATATTCGAATATGAATCTTGGATTCGAATATTCGGCCAATTTTCGAACATTGAAATATTCGATATTTGGTCTTATCCCTAGTATTAACAAAACGCATTATTCGGCTTCATTGGCATGGATCTCACCTAATGTCTATAATAAATATGCATAGTTTCCAGTGAAAACAAGTAATATTAGTAGATATGGAGTTGTTACATCAAACCTAAACCGTAACATTTCGCCGACGACTAAGTATCAAAAGTCCAGTTAAATTTGTCAGGTGTCAAAAAATAACGTGCTCGACTATGATTCTGCTGACTTGACCGTGATCTTAAAGTGGGTATGCACGATTTTGATATGTATTAAATTGTATTATATTGATAAGAAGAGGGCCATGATGGCCCTGAATCGCTCACCTGACTAACCTTGCAACATAAACTTCAATTTTATCAGACAATGGCTACCTATATCATGAAGTGCAAATGGGTAAAATTTCTTGTACAATCCCAATCCAGATTTCATCAAAATAAACATTCTGACAAAATTTCAGATCAAATGGAATATGTGACCTCTATTGTCTACACAAGGTTTTTATATGGTTTGACCTAGTGACCTAGTTTTTGACCCCCAGGTGACCCAAATACAATCCCAACCCAGATTTCATCAATATTAACATTCTAGTCAAATGTTATGAAGATTGGATGAAAACTGTTACCTCTACTGTCTACACAAGTTGTTTTTAACTTTGACCTAGTGACCTAGTTTTTTACCCTAGATGACCCAAATTCGATCCCAACCCAGATTTAAAGATTAACATTCTGGCCAAATGTTATGAAGATTGGATGAAAACTGTTACCTCTACTGTCTACACAAGTTGTTTTTTACTTAGTGACCTAGTTTTTTACCCTAGATGACCCAAATTCGATTCCAACGCAGATTTTAACAAGACAAACATTTTGACCATATTTTTTTAAGATTTGTTGAAAACTTTGACCTCTATTGTCTACACAAGGATTTTCTATGATTTGACCTAGTGACCTAGTTTCTGATCCCAGATGACCCAAATACTATCCCAACCCAGATTTCATCAAGATAAACATTCTGACCAAATTTCATAAAGATTGGATGAAAACTGTGACCTCTACTGTCTACACAAACAAATCGTTGACACACGCATGCACAGACGCACAACGGACGCCAGACATCACACAATCACATAAGCTCACCGTGTCACTTCATGACAGGTGACCTAAAAATATGTTATAATAACACAAATAGGCAAAAACAATTATACATTGAAGACGAATTTCATAAAATGCAGCAAAGACAAATTAGCCCCCCAAGCTGATTGTGACGAAGATATTTCGTACATATTTTCCTACAATAACCGAAGCAGTTGTCTTTTTATTAGGATCGCAGTTAGTGTTCTTGTGTTGTTTGAATAGATATCGTTGCAGAAAATTAATATGATCCGTAAAACTAAATTTAGATTCACATCGTACATGCATGATATACATATTGGTGCATTGGACTGTACAGACGTTTTCAATTTCAGAATTACATAACTGGCTTATTTCGCACTTTTTAACACATGTTCGTCTTCAATTTTATTTTAATTTATATTGAAATATATTAATAGCAAGTGTTTGACACATTTAACATAAATTCATAAATATTTGACAAAACTGTACATACCCACTTTAAACACAGACAACAAATAAATGGTAAGTTGAAATACATTATTTTTTATTATAAGTTCACATGCATACAGTTGTATGAAGGTTTTGCACGAAAAAAACTTTACTAGATGATCTTAGTTAAAAACTTAACATATTTCACCTAAATGCAGAACAGAGTGATGGGCCCTTTTCAGTGACCTTACACAGAACACCTTGTAAAATACAATGTTGATACCATCGGTAGATACATACATATTGATTTTAACTAGCAATTACTTAATCACAATGCCACACTGATTTTAGAATTTTTGTTGAAACAGCTTATATACATACATGAGCTAAAATGCAAAGTCAGTTATCGGCCTTGGTCTATGCATCATTTTAACTGCAAATGAGCAAATGTGAAGTAGTAAAATGGATATAAATCATTACTTTATTTTCATTTTGTAACGTTAATCTGACATTTCTTAGTACCAAACTGGGGCTAAATTTTGCATAATTGGCAGGACCTTATATACTGACTCAATGTAACAGTGCACACTTTCCATTGAATACATGTAGATTTAGCAGATTTGGAGTTGTTTCTTGTTAATTTTTTACAGGGAATATTGCCAACGCAGTCAAACTGGTGACTTATATGTATCCATGAACAGTATAATAAATTTTCTAACAAATAAATGTCCTAAAATAACACGATCAACTTTTTTGCTGCTAACTTATTATACTAACTACACCTTTTGTAAGCAAACCAACATTATGATTTAGACATCATTTGAGCAAATATTATATTTGTAACATGTAAACTGTGTGTGTTAATATGTCAAATCTATATGTATGTTTTAAATAAACAATATATGATACATAACATGTAAACTTTATATTCTAAATGTTACTGAAACATGTTCATTGAAATAATTGTACAATATGGTCCTTAGTCCATGATCTTAAACAAAGACATCTAATAAGTTTGAAGTTGCAATTCATTATTTTTATTATCAGTACACGTACAGAAGAACTGTAAATTGATCATCGAAGTTTAACAAAATGATTATAATTCTGATCAATAGCAGAACAGATTGATTAGACCTTTTCAGTTTCCTGACATAAGACATATTTTAAGTTTCAAGTAAAGTAGGTACATATATATTGATGTTGAAAAGCCAAAAACATTAATCAGAACACCACGCGGATGAACAAGGCAGAAGTGAAGCTAAAAAAACATACAATAATTTCAGTCATTAACGAAATGTTTCTATGCACAAATGAACTATGAATTATTTTCCCAAAATTTAGTCCATATAAGGTTCGTTCCGTTTTATTTTTTTTTTTGACAGGTTTATTGTGTTTATGCATATAGATTATTGACATAAACCTGTGTTTAAAACAAACCCATTTACAAACCTGCTACGCCTCGTTCATAGTCTTCCAGGGTCATTACTGGGGACGTGACATCATTCTGCAACTACACACAAATGCGGCATGTTTTTGTATTTGCACAAAAGAAATATATGCTCAATTGTTTTGCACAGATTACTCAATTATGGATATTTTAATTCGAATAAAGATCGTTTTATCATTCCATAGTTGTCATTCAGAATATATTTTTGTGGGAGGGGGATATGTTTTGTATGAAGTGTATGAAATGATAATACAAAATAACTCTGAAATAAACAAAGGTATTTATCATTCATGCTCTTGCATTACTGATTTATAAATTTATTAAAAGCATGAAAGGGGGGGGGGAATCTGGGTGGGAAAATGTACATGCTGAGGGGAAAAAATACGAGGGGAAAGGGCCGTTTTTCGGCGGGTCATAAAGAAGGAAAAAAAACCTGCTATGACATTTCATGTAATGAGATGCCATAAATATGACGTGATATGATATTCAAGAAATAATGCTCAATCATATTTTTGTATAATAGTCCAAAAAAATTCGTTTTGTCTCTTAAGGATGTACTACGATCGTTTCTGAATACGTAACTTTGTCCTTTACCTTTGCCTAAAAGCTAAGACAAACTAAATACTAGCAATGGCGCGGCAGATGCCAACGCGTATCCCCACGCCGCATGTTTGACCAAGGGGCGCCCCAGGGTTGGCAATCGAGCCATGCATAGTTGAGATGGACTGTATTGCCATAAGAGATGTTCAGTATCAATTTGAAGTAAATCGGTGTAGAAATGAAGAAGTTTATGTAAAATAACCTAAAACAATGAGTGAAAATCTCTGACCCGGCCACACCCCAACCCCCATAACTTTCGACCTAGGGGTCAGATAAAAACTCCAAATAGTGCACTGTCGCATATATGATCATGGCTACCATGTGTTAGTTTCAAGGTTCTAGTGCTAGTAGTGTAGGAGGAGATAGTGGCCAGGCCAGACGGACGGCATAACCAGATAATAGATTTCAAAATTTAAACGATGACCCTAAGTCTAAGGTCATGGTCATATTGGTAAAATCATTCATGCGCATGAAAAGGTCATGTCCGTATACACATGCGTACACCAAATATGAAAGCAATATCTGAAGGGACACAGACGTTATGAGCTTTTTTTGATTCACGGTCGCAGATTTGGAAACCTGTACGCATACCCCCAAGTTAAAAAATTTCATGGGCATGGAAAGGTGTTGTCCAAATACACATGCGTGCCAAATATGAAAGCAATATATAAGGGGTCACAGTCGGTATGAGCCTTTTTCAAATCACATTCGCAGATTTCGAAACCTGAACGCTGACCTTAAGGTCAAGGTCACAGAGGTCAAAAAGTGTATGCGCATGGAAGGGTGTTGTCCAGATACACATGCATACCAAATATGAAAGCAATATAAGAGATAACCAGATAATATATTTCAAAATCTAAACGCTGACCCTAAGTCTAAGGTCATGGTCACATGCGTAAAATCTTTCATGCGCATGAAAAGGTCTTGTCCGTATACACATGCGTACACCAAATATGAAAGCAATATCTGAAGGGACACAGACGTTATGAGCTTTTTTTAATTCGCGGTCGCAGATTTGGAAACCTAAACGCGGACCCCCAATTTAAAAAAATTCATGGGCAGCGAAAGGTGTTGTCAAAATACACATGCGTACCAAATATGAAAGCAATATATGAGGGGGCACAGTAGGTATGAGCCTTTTTCAAATCGCAGTCACAGATTTCGAAACCTGAACCCTGACCTAAAGGTCAAGGTCACAGATTTCAAAAAGTTTATGCGAATGGAAGGGTGTTGTCCAGATACACATGCATACCAAATATGAAAGCAATACCTGAACGTATACAGTAGTTCTGAGCCTTTTTTGAATCGCGGTCGCAGATTTCGAAACCTAAACGCTGACCTCAAGTTCAAGGTCAAAGGGGTAAAAAATTGTATGCGCCTGGAAAGGTTTTGTCTAGATACACATGCATACCAAATATGAAAGCAATATCTGAAGGGACACAGTAATAATGAGCCTTTTTTCGAATCGTGGTCGCAGGAAAATCTCTTACCCGGCCCCAACCCAACCCCCATAACTTTTACCCCGGGGGTCAGATCAAAATTCCAAAAAAATCACTGTCGTACATATGCTCATAGCTACCACGTGTGTAAGTGTCAAGGTTCTAGTGAAAATAGCGTATGAGGATATAGTGGCCAGGACGGACGCGGAGATAAACACATCATCCCCACTTTTTCTCCGAAAAGCGTGGGGATAATTACTAGTGGCGTTAATTAATCATTTTATTTCATAAAATACCTGTTGATTCCTGATATCATTATAAAATTGATCAAAACATGAACGAAAACAATATTTGAACATGAGAAAGAAAAAAAGCATATACAAATATGGAAATACAGAATATACGGTGATTGAGTTAATAAATTATTTAAAGTAAAAACTAAAAACATATCTTTATTTCAAATAATCAAAATGCTGTTGTAAACATGACCTTTATCATCTCTCAATTTTAAATTATGACTTAAATTACATTCAGTTTATTTGCTATCAATTAGTGAAAAATATACAATTATGTAATGTATGTTGTGTATCTTTAATTTACAGTATTTTGACTTTGAAGGATGACCTTGGTCTTGAAGGATGACCTTGACCTTGAACTTCCACCACTCAAAATGTGCAGCTTCATGAGAACGCCACTTTGAAATTAAAATTATTTTATTTACCTTTGACCTTGAAGGATGACCTTGACGGATGACCTTGACCTTGAAATTCCACCACTCAAAATGTGCAGCTTCATGAGAAAGCCGCTTTGAAACATTTTTTTTACCTTTGACCTTGAAGGATGACCTTGACCTTGAACTTCCATAAGGATGGTAAATGGGCCATGCATAGTTGAGATTGACTGTATTGTCATAAGAGGTTCAGTATCATTTTGAAGTAAATCTGTGTAGAGATGAAGAAATTATAGTAAAAGGCTATTTTGAGTGGGCGGGGTGCCCCTGGGTTGGTAATGGTGCCATGCATAGTTGAGATTAAACGTATTGTCATAAGAGAGGTTCAGTATCAATTTGAAGTGAATCGGTGTAGAAATGAAGAAATTATAGTAAAAGGCAATTTTGGGTGGGCGTGACCTATGTGGGCGGGGTGCCCCAGGGTTGGTAATGGGGCCATGCATAGCTGAGATTGACCGTATTGTCATGAGAAAGGTTCAATATCAATTTGATGTGAATCTGTGTAGAAATGAAGAAATTATAGTAAAACTGCGATTTTGGGTGGGCGTGGCCTATATGGGCGGGGCGCCCCAGGGTTGGTAATGGGGCCATGCATAATTGAGATTGACCGTATTGTCATAAGAGACGTTCGGTATCAATTTGAAGACAATCCGTGTAAAAATGAAGAAATTATAGTAAAATAACATAAAAAATTGTGAAAATCTCTGACCCGGATCCGCCCCAACCCCCATAACTTTTGACCAAGGGGTCAGATCAAAATTCCCAAAAGTGCATGTCGCACATATGCTCATAGCTACCATGTGTGTAAGTTTCAAGGTTCTAGTGCTTATAGTGTAGGAGGAGAAAGTGGCCAGGACAGACAGACGTACGGCGGAAATAACCACAATATCCCCACGCTTTTCAAAAAGCGTGGGGATAATTATAAATAAACAAGGGCTGTTTGTAAAACATGCATGCCCCCCATATGGGCTGTCAGTTGTTGTGGCTGCTATTGTGTGAATACGTTTTTTTTACTGTGACCTTGACCTTTGACCTATAGACCTGAAAATCAAAAGGGGTCATCTGCCAGTCATTATCAATGTACCTATGAAGTTTCATGATCCTAAATGTAAGCATTCTTGAGTTATCATCCTGAAACCATTTTACTGTTTTGAGTCACTGTGACCTTGACCTTTGACCTAGTGACCTGAAAATTAATAGGGGTCATCGGCCAGTCATGATTAATGTTCATATGAAGTTTCATGATCCTAGGCGTAAGCATTCTTGAGTTATCATCCGGAAAACATTTTTCTGTTTCGAGTCGCTGTAATCTTGACCTTGACGTAGTGACCTGAAAATCAATAGAAGTCATCTGCCAGTCATAATCAATGTACCGATGAAGTTTCATGATCCTAGGCGTAAGCATTCTTGAGTTATCATCCGGAAAACATTTTTCTGTTTCGAGTCGCTGTAATCTTGACCTTTGACCTAGTGACCTGAAAATCAATAGGGGTCATCTGCCAGTCATAATCAATGTTCCTATGAAGTTTCATTATCCTAGGCGTAAGCATTTATGAGTTATCATCCGGCAACCATTTTACTATTTCGAGTGACTGTGACGTTGACCTTTGACCTAGTGACCTGAAAATCAATAGGGTTATCTGCCAGTCACGATCAATGTACTTATGAAGTTTCATGATCCTAAGCCTAAGCATTCTTGAGTTATCCGGAAATCATTTTACTATTTCGAGTCGATGTGACCTTGACCTTTGACCTAGTGACCTGAAAATCAATAGGGGTCATCTGTCAGTCATGATCAATGTACCTATGAAGTTTCATGATCCTAGGCCTAAGCATTCTTGAATCATCATCCGGAAACCATTTGGTGGACGGACCGACTGACCGACTGACATTGAGCAAAACGATTTACCCCCTCTTCTTCGAAGGGGGGCCTAATAAATTTAAAAAAAGTAAATCTCAACATGTAGTTCATCTCCCATCAAGCTCTTTAAGTTAAACCTTAGTAAAAGTATTCAAATCACTTTTATTCTCAATTTTTAAGCATTTGTGAATAAAAAGACATCAAAACTAATTTCCCGATTTAAGCAATAACATCACGATTGTTCCCAATCCAAAGAGTGCTGGCCCTTTCCCAAAATGATGGAAAAAAAACACTGATCGCACACTTATTGCGTGAATGCTGACGGACTAATGCTTCTTGCCACCTTGTGAGGTCATACGATACTGTAATATTATTTTATACAATTATAACAACCCTTTTTGTATCACATTTCTATTGCCTAAGTGTTATTTTTCTTATTTATAATAGTCTGTTATAATGGTTACTATGCTTTTATTTTTCGAAGAGGTCACAAACTGTTTTGAATCTATAAATAGGTAAACAGGTAATTTAAAACCATGGACTTACATCACTAAGTATCGTGTGAGCTATCTTTGCTGAGCGATCATGTTTAAAGCATATTGGATCAGCCAGTAGCGTAGTCAGTGCATGAAGATATTTCTTCAGATCAGCATCTGTAACCTTGCCTTCGGATGTGTGACGTACATCTCTTCCTATCTGACGAACCTGAGCACCAGGGCATTATGGGTAAATGAGCTAGTTATATGTTTATCAAAACTAAAATATGAATGTACACATACAATAACTTAATTCCATGTAAGAAATTCATAATATATTTAAGAAATAATATTGTTCTATCATGGTTTGTTGTTGAATAACCCAAAGTAAGGAGTAAAGATGCCTAGGAATTAAATCACGAGTGCGAAGCACGAGTGATTTGATAACATGCATCTATTCTCCTTACTGTGGGTTATTAGACAACAAACCATCATAGAAAAATATAATTTCGATTCTAACACGATTCTGGTTGATTTGATTCAAACTTTTGGACGTGCACTATAATTTTTAATTCTCCACCCTTCTTAGTACAAAGTTCACTGTTAAGTGATGTCATTGAATTGTATAAACATCTGACGCCATTTTCATTCATAAATATTTTGCAAATGACGTCACTTTCATTGAGAACAACAAGCGTAGAAACTAAATGACATTTATTGATGCTACTGAAAAGCTGACATGCTATAAATGTTTTCAAAATTATGTTTCTTAACAAATAACATTCTTTGCAGGCGTGGTTATGCCACTTATCACCAAAGATACAATTTGTTGTTTCATTACATTTATATACATGCTACATTTATTACATTTCTTTAAGAGCGGGTTTAAGCACGTGCATTTTACTGTAATATTGTCTTTATTACTTCATAATTCGGAACTATTTTCGAAACATTAAGCTAAGCCCATAATTTATTGCAGAATAACTCACACTTGATTTCCATCTTTGTCTATTAAAAAAAAGTCGTGTTAGAATAATTAATAACATGAACAAGGGCTGTTTGTAAAACATGCATGCCCCCCATATGGGCTGTCAGTTGTAGTGGCAGCCATTGTGCAAATACGTTTTTTGTCAGTGTGACCTCAACCTTTGACCTACATATAGTGACCTTAAAATCAATAGCGGTAATCTGCCAGTCATGATCAATTTACCTATGAAGTTCTATGATTCTAGGCCTTATTATTCTTGAGTTATCATCAGGAAACCATTTTACTGTTTCGAGTTACTGTGACCTTGACCTTTTACCTAGTGACCTGACAGTAAATAGCAGTCATCTGCCAGTCATGATCAATGTACCTATGACGTTTCATGATCCTAGGTGAGCATTCTTGAGTTGTCATCCGGAACCATTTTACTATTTCCAGTCACTGTGACCTTGACCTTTGACCTAGTGACCTGAAAATCAATAGGCGTCATCTGCCAGTCATGATCAATGTTCCTATGAAGTTTCATGATCCTAGGCGTAAGCATTCGTGAGTTATCATCCGGAAACCATTTTACTATTTCGAGTCACTGTGACCTTGACCTTTGACCTAGTGACCTGAAAATCAATAGGGGTCATCTGCCAGTCATGGCGATGTTCCTATGAAGTTTCATGATCCTAGGCCTAAGCATTCTTGAGTTATCATCCGGAAACCATTTTACTATTTTGAGTCACTGTGACCTTGACCTGCGACCTTGTGACCTGAAAATCAATAGGGGTCATCTGCAAGTCATGACAGATGTACCTATAAAGTTTCATGATCCTAGGCCTAAGCGTTCTCGAGTTATCATCCGGACACCATCTGGTGGACGGACGGACGGACCGACATGAGCAAAACAATAAACCCCAACTTCTTCGAAGGAGGGCATAAATATAAATAAGCTATTTAAAAGGACCCTTACTCATCGTAAATAGTTAAGAGTCAAATAAATATTTACTCATATGCATACCTTTTTTAGTAGAGATTGCTTATCAGGTCCAGAACGTGACAGACCTGAGTCAGGGAGACATTTCTGGAAATGTTTGCAGTTATATATGATGTTTATCACGCCATTAAAGTCTAATTTCTGGACTGATGAAACGTTCTTATATCCATCCGTAGGGAGAAAGCATTTGCCAATTTCCAAATAATCGCTTGCCCACTTTTTCGAATTAGTGTTCCACCATAACGGGTCCTCTTTTCTGTGAATTGATGTGATTTTTTTTTTAACTTGAACACATCTAGAGCATGCCGGTGTATTAGGTGATTTGTGAAAAGAACACGATTTGAAAGTACTACTAATTTTACAATAAGAAATCGTTGGACATGATATGAGTTGTTCTATGGAGCAGTAACCACAACCTCTACCAACGGTTGCGTGAACTTTCTGTAATTCTGTCTCAAGAAAGTGAGTCAGTCCTTGCTTTGTTGTGATGAGTGCTCTCCACGCCTTGAAGTGGTTATAGGTCTCCTTGTCGGTGAATATGCCGGTGCTGCTGAAAAAAATACGGGCGTTTGAATATTATCATGGATAACATCAATTGCACGATCGTTTGCAATATGAACTTTATATTCTCGAACATAACATAACATAAACTGTTGATTGATCGTGCATCTTTGTATGAAAAATCTTCAAATATATCGCGGAACAATTGCAGTCTATTTGTCACAAATACGTTTTAACAAAAAGAAGAAATTTTAAAGATGCCTTATAATAAGCAAAACACTTATTTTCAAAACCAATCAAATTTTCATAATTGGCTCTTATTGACAACATACTGAAAATGATACAAAACAAAAATAGAGAACCCATTTTCTTTACAATATTGTTTTTAACCTGTATACATGCAACTGTACCAAAATTACAAAACTAGTACAATTTAATGAATTCTCTAAATTGTGTTGAATCTTTTACCCCCGCCACCAGGCTTAAAAATAACATATGCGACCAAATGAAGGCATATATGTTGATATGTGGAGTCATTAATTACAGGCGTCTGGGAAAAAACGAGTTGGCAGAAATAATTTATTTGCTAATAAGAGATGTGTTTGTCAGAAACACAATGCCCCCTCATGTGCCGCTTTGAAGCCATATATTTGACCTTTGACCTTGAAAAATGACAATGACCTTTCACTACTCAAAATGTGCAGCTCCATGAGATACAAATGCACGCCAAATATCAAGTTTCTATCTTCAATAATGCAAAAGTTATGACCAATGTTTAAGTTTTCGGACAGACGGACAGACTGACTTACAGACGGACAGTTAAAAAACTATCTGCCATCCTTCAGGAGCATAACAATAGGGTGTCCGAACACAAGAGTTTCCACCATTTTCAACCAATTTTTGCAATTAAACAATTATGCTGAAATTAACCCAAACCAAAAATTATACAGTCCGTGGTTCGTTTATTTATTTTATTTTATTGTGTTATTTATAGTTCTTAATATCCCCAGCATATATTATAATCAAAACAGAAGTACAAACAATTGAGGATATTGTTAATTTTCGAATACATTTTTTACTTTTTTTAATATAAGTTGGTTTGCTCCCCCAAATTACAAAGTAAAGTGGGTATGGAACTTCATGTCAACTGAATCTATTCCTTTAATCATTTTAAGAGTACTAAGAGTCGTTTTGGCTCTCTTTATTAAGATTGCAGAAGGTATTTCTTTATCTGTTTTACCCGAACAATGTCAACTTCTTAACGCCTGTCAATTCACTATGTGTTGTTGAACTTTTTTTATAATGACAGTATTAACTGTACTAATATTTCGTTGAAAATGGTGTATGTGTATATATTAAATTAAATGACTTCTTCTTTCAAATCATGCAATTTTAAAGAATGTACAATTAAATGTGTGTTGTAAATCTGTGTGCATTGCCACAATGGCATGTAAGAAATGGCAATTACATTTGTAATGCAAAACTTAATACATGTGTCAGCCATGCGATTAAGTTTTTTGTTGTTCGCTTGCAAACAACTAAGGTTAAGAGCAAGTTTTTCAAGCCAGATTTGATCATTATCCGAAAGCTGATCAATGCCTGAATACGTGAAGAGAAATAACTTGCGGTGTTGTTTAAGTTCTTGAACTACAATCAGTTACAAATTGAAACATAATATTAATATCGTTTTAATAAAAAAAATCATTTTGAAAGGATTGTTTACATAAAAAGTAAAAACAAAGTTTTTAGCTATGCGTGTCACGCAAGAGCAAGTTTATAAATGATTAAGATAGTCCACTACATGCTACGTCAGGCAAGTGGTATTTTGGCGCAGCACACTTCAATCCAAATCTGAGGCTTTAAATACGACTTCTGAATAACAATGAGATGTCAAGATTGAAATACACAAGCACACAAGCATGCGTTTTTTGCGTAACTCTTTGATAGCGCTTGACTGATTTCTGGTAGTATAGCGGGAGGGGGGGAGGATCTGATATGGCTGAGTAATCTTCGGAGGTTCGCAATAGACTGATCCCGGAATTCGCTCCAGTTTAGAAAACCCCACTTATCACTCCAGTACAAACAACGCCAGTCCATCATAATAACCAATGATAGCTTGATTTAAATAATAGCGGTTGATACGGTGTGTGTTTTTTAAAGAATTATAAACACACACACAGCCCATTCCTTTTCTGATCAACGGGAGACAAACGGGAAATTTCAATACCATTTTACTAAGTGATCAATTGAACAGTTATTTAATTATGTAAAACAAAAAATGTTAAAAGGAAAATGTTAAATTGTATTATGCATATAAATTCTATTTCATAATGTGTCATTATGATACCTGATACGCTGTTAATTGAGAACAAGAGCTGTATTCGTGAAACGCCGCCATCAGGGCAGGCTTAGAAATAACATATACGACCAAATGAAGGCATATATGTAGAAACGTGGAGTCATTAATTACAGGCGTCTGGAAAAAAACGAGTTGGCAGAAATAATCTATTTGCTAATAAGAGATGTGTTTGTCAGAAACACAATGCCCTCAAATGCGCCGTTTTGAAGCCATATATTTGACCTTTGACCTTGAAGGATGACATTGACCTTTCACCACTCAAAATGTGCAGCTCCATGACATACAAATGCATGCAAAATATGGAGTTGCTAACATACATTTTGCAACATTTGACCTCAACCTTGAAGGATGACCTTGACCGTTCACCACTCAAAATGTGCAGCTCAATGAGATATGCATGCATGCCAAATATCAAGTTGTTACATTCAATATTGCAAAATTTTGAGCTTTGACCTTGAAGGATGACCTTGACTTTGACCTTTCCAATTGTTTTTTAAAGAAACAAGAAACTGTCGGAGACAGGTGATGCTCCCCAAACGTTTTTTGTCACAATATTGTACTATATATTCAGATAAAAGGAAACGTCTTTAAGGTACAGTAGTTGGGCGGACAAGAATTTTTTAATAGAAAATTTCAAAGGGCCATAACTCTGTGAAAAATCAACCAACCAGAACCCGCTAATAATATGCACATCTCCTCTTGGTAGTGAAGCTTCCTATAAAGTTTCATTGAATTCCTGTCATTAGTTGCTGAGAAATAGCCCAAACAAAAATTGCACTATATGTACAGTTAATGGAAAATTTCAAAGGGCCATATCTCTGTAAAAAATCATTCCATCAGAACCCGCTGATAATATGCACATCTCCTCTTGGTAGTGAAGCTTCCCATACAGTTTCATCGAATTCCTGTCATTAGTTGCTGAGAAATAACCCGGACAAGAATTGCACTATATGCACATTTAATGGAAAATTTCAAAGGGCCATAGCTCTGTGAACAAGAGCACCGCCTTGCGGGTGCAGACCGCTCATCTATTTTCATTTTAAAGGTGAAGGGACTCTCATTTTCAATCACAAAGGAGGAAGGGGTGGAGTGAAGAGGGGTGTATAGTGTGGGGGCATGGACATTTATTACATTATCTTCCAAAAATGCAAATAAAATGCATTTTTTTTTAAATCGGGAGGGGGGGTTGGGAGGGGGGATTCTTGGGTGTGATGGTTGGACGGTATTTCAAACATAAAATAATAAAAATAAATATTTGTGTTTTTTAACCGTTTCAAAAAAAAATTGGGGGGGGGGTATAGTGTGATGGTGTGGTGGTCATTTGTGAGATGATCTTAAAAAAAACAATTAGGGGGGGGAATTCGGGTGGGAGGATGGGTGGGGGGGTACTCTTGGGTGCGATGGTTGGACGGTATTTCAATCATAAAATAATAAAAATAAATATTTGTGCTTTTTAACCGTTTCAAAAAAAAATTGGGGGGTGGGGTGGGGGCAGGGTATAGTTTAGTGTGAGGGAGTGGTGGTCATTTGTGAGATGATCTTAAAATAAAAATAAAATAAAAAAATAGGGGGGGAGGAATTCAGGGGGGAGGGAGGGGGGTAGGGGGCTATTCTTGGGTGCGATGGTTGGACGGTTTTTCAAACATAAAATAATAAAAAATAAATATTTGTGTTTTTTAACCGTTTCAAAAAAAATTTGGGGGGTGGGGTGGGGGGTATAGTATAGTGTGAGGGTGTGGTGGTCAATTGTGAGATGATTTAAAAAAAAATTAGGGGGGGATTCGGGGGGGGGTATTCGGGGTGTGGTGGGTATAGTATAGTGTGAGGGTGTGGTGGTCATTTGTGAGATGATCTTAAAAAAAAATTAGGGGGGGGGATTCCGGGGGGTGGGGGGTTATAGTATAGTGTGAGGGTGTGGTGGTCATTTGTGAGATGATCTTAAAAAAAATTAGGGGGAGTGAATTCGGGGCGGGGGGGGGGGAGGGGGGGTGGGGGTATTCTTGGGTGCGATGGTTGGACGGTATTTCAAACATAAAATAATAAAAAAAAATATTTGTGTTTTTTAACCGTTTAAAAAAAACAATTTGGGGGTGGGGTTGGGTTGGGGGGTATAGTATAGTGTGAGGGTGGTGGTGGTCATTTGTGAGATGATCTTATAAAAAAAAATAGGGGGGGATTCGGGGGGGGATTCGGAGGAGGGGGGAGGGCACGGGGGATGGTTTGGGTGGAGTGTATTGTGGTATGGCAGGTAAGAGTTGTTTTGTCAAAGTAAACAATCAAATCTAATTATAAATAAAGAAGTTATGGCATTTTTAGCAAAATTTAATAATTTGACCTTGAGAGTCAAGGTCATTCAAAGGTCAAGGTAAAATTCAACTTGCCAGGTACAGTAACCTCATGATAGCATGAATGTATTTGAAGTTTGAAAGCAATAGCCTTGATACTTTAGAAGTAAAGTGGATCGAAACACAAAATTTAACCATATATTAAAAGTTACTAAGTCAAAAAAGGGCCATAATTCCGTAAAAATGACAACCAGAGTTATGCAACTTGTCCTTTTACTGTACCCTTATGATAGTTTGCGAGTGTTCCAAGTATGAAAGCAATATCTATGATAGTTTAGGGGTAAAGTGGACCAAAACACAAAACTTAACAAAATTTTCAATTTTCTAAGTATAAAGGGCCCATAATTCCGTCCAAATGCCAGCCAAAGTTACGTAACATTGCCTGCACAGTCCCCTAATGATAGTTAATAAGTGTTGCAAGTATGAAAGCAATAGCTTTGATACTGTAGGAATAAAGTGGACCTAAACACAAAACTTAACCAAATTTTCAATTTTCTAAGTATAAAAAGGGCACATAATTCTATCAAAATGCTAGGCAGAGTAACATTACTTTGCCTGCACAGTCCCCTTATGATAGTTAGTAAGTGTAGCAAGTATGAAAGCAAAAAGCTTTGATACTTAAGGAATAAAATGAACCTAAACACAACACTTAATCACAATTTTCAATTTTTTAAGTATAAAAAGGGCACATTATTCTGTTAAAATGCAAGCCAGAGTTATCTTACTTTGCCTGCCCAGTCCCCTCATGATAGTAAGTTAGTGTACCAAGTTTGAATGCAAAAGCATTGATACTTTCTGAGAAAAGTGGACCTAAACGCAAAACTTAACCGAACGCCGACGCCAACGCCAAGGTGATGACAATAGCTCATAATTTTTTTTTCAAAAAATAGATGAGCTCAAAATCATCCGACCAGAACCCGCTGATAATATGCACATCTCCTCTTGGTAGTGAAGCTTCCCATACAGTTTCATTGAATTCCTGTCATTAGTTGATGAGAAATAGCCCGGAAAAGAATTGCACTATATGTACAGTTAATGGAAAATTTCAAAGGGCCATAGCTCTGTGAAAAATCATCCGACCAGAACCCGCTGATATAATGCACATCTCCTCTTAGTAGTGAAGCTTCCCATACAGTTTTATTGAATTCCGGTCATAAGTTGCTGAGAAATAGCCCGGAAAAAAATTGCACTAAATGTACAGTTAATGGAAATTTCAAAGGGCCATAACTCTGTGAAAAATCATCCGACCAGAACCTGCTGATAATATGCACATCTCCTCTGAATAGTGAAGCTTCCCATAAAGTTTCATTGACTTCCGGTCATTAGTTGCTGAAAAATAGTCCAGACAAAAATTGTGCACGGACAGACACTTGGACGGACGGACAGACGAAGTGGCGACTATATGCTCTCCCCAAATGAACTTGACCATGACCTTTTACCTCTCAAAATGTGCGGCTCCATGAGATACACATGCATCCCAAATATCAAGTTGCTATCTTCAATATAGCAAAAGTTATTGCAAAATGTTCAAGTTTGGGCAAACAGACCAACAGACGGGGTAAAACAATATGTCCCCCACTAAAGTGGTGGGGGGACATAAAAAGTTATGGCCAATGTTAAAGTTTTCGGACAGACGGACAGACGCCATATATTTGAAATTTGACCTTGAAGGATGACATT
This sequence comes from Dreissena polymorpha, assembly GCF_020536995.1. Taxonomy (NCBI): domain Eukaryota; kingdom Metazoa; phylum Mollusca; class Bivalvia; order Myida; family Dreissenidae; genus Dreissena; species Dreissena polymorpha. The sequence continues at coordinate 75,357,727 of NC_068360.1, read as the reverse complement.
GACCCTCAGCTATCACCACTCAAAATGTGCAGCTCTATGAGATGCACATGCATGCAAAATATCAAGTTTTTATGTTCAATATTGAAAAAGTTATTGCCATTAAAGTTTTCAGACGGACGGACCGACTGACTTACAGACAGTTCAACTGCTACATGCCACCCTACTGGGTGCATAAAAGTCGTGACCATCGGAAATACACAGCTGAATTTATAAGAACAAATGTTCTGAAAGTTTTTTCATGAATATTGGACAATAAATATGACTTCTAGAGTATTAACAAGGTTTTGCTATAGCCATATAACTGCCCAACCCCCTGGTGGACATGTTTATCAACAGACTGAAACCATTTTCAAACTGAGCTGAGCTACCATAAGAACAAAGGGTCTTACCAAGTTTCTTGTAGATTGGAATATAAATGTGACTTCTAGAGTGTTCACAAGGTTTCTATATAGTAATATAAGGAAAACTGCCCCAAGCCCCCGACGGTATTGTTTTTTTACAGATCGGGTCCATTTTTTTTATCTCATCTGAGATGTAAATAAAACCAATATTTTCACCAAGTTTCATGATGATCGGGCAAAAAATGTGAGTATTCACCGGCTTTTTTACTATATAAATATAAGGAAAATGCGCCATCCTCCCCCCTGGCAGCCCTGTTTTTCAACGGACCGGAACCATTTTCGAACTCAACCATCGTATCTATGAATCAAATGTTCTGACCAAATTTCATGACTATTGAGCCAAACATGTGGCTTCTAGACTGTTCACATGTTTTCACTATGTCTTATTCACTATCATACCTGCAAGGCTGCTCTCCGCCTCTGCCTCTCCCCTGGGGGGCCCCTCTGCCCTTGTCTCCACGTACCCTGCCCCTCTCTCCCCCTGTGGTGGGGCCTCCTCTGCCAGCCCAGGCGTTAGGGACAGGTCCTGGAGCTGATCTAGATAGGGGCCCAGAACTAGAACTGGGTCGTGAAGCTCCACTGTCTGCTAATAGACCAGGGTCTTGATAAGGCTATATGAAAATGGGTACTGAACAGCCTTTGTTAAAGAGAACCTGGTCCCCTAAACATCTGACAAATGTTAAAGCAAGATTGTGAATGTGCACCAGTAGTTAATAATTCTCTAATAGCTTACAAATCCTTCATTTTATCATTTCTTAAGGTTTATTACAATATTTTAACAAGAGCACCGCCTTGCGGGTGCAGTTCGCTCATCTTTTTTTCTTTTTAAAGGTGTAGGGACCTATCTCAATTTCAATCACAAAGGAGGGAGGGGTGGAGTGGAGAGGGGATGTATAGTGTGGGGGTGTGGTCATTTATTACATTTTCTTCCAAAAATGCAAAAATAAATAATCTATTTTTTTTTGGGGGGGGGGGGGGTTCTTGGGTGGGATGGTTGGAGGGTATTTCAAAAAATAATATAATAAAAATAAACATGTGTTTTTAACAAAATTTGAAAAAAAACAAGAGATGTGTTTGTCCGAAACACAATGCCCCCTATTGCGCGGCTTTGATTTTTTTTTTACCTTTAACCTAGAAGAATGACCTTGACCTTGAACTTCCACCACTCAAAATGTGCAGTTTTATGCGAAGGCCGCTTTGAAATATTATTTTTTTTATCTTTGACCTTGAAGGATGAACTTGACCTTGAAGGATGACCTTGACCTTGAACTTCCACCACTCAAAATTTGCAGCTTCATGATAACGCCGCTTTGAATTATTATTGTTTGACCTTTGACCTTGAAGGATGACCTTGAGGAATGACCTTGAACTTGAACTTCCACAACTTAAAATGTGCAGCTTCATGAGAACGCCGCTTTGATTTTTTTATTTTTTGACCTTCGAACGTGAAGGATGACCTTGACCTTGAAGGATGACCTTGACCTTGAACTTCCACCGCTCAAAATGTGCAGCTTCATGAGAACGCCACTTTGAATTTATTTATTTTTTGACCTTGAAGGATGACCTTGACATCGAACTTCCACCACTCAAAATGTGCAGCTTCATGATAACGCAGCTTTGATTTTTTTTTTTTTGACCTTTGACCTTGAAGGATGACCTTGACCTTGAAGGATGACCTTGACCTTGAACCTACACCACTCAAAATGTGCAGCTTCATGATAACGCGACTTTGAATTTGTTTTGACCTTTGACCTTGAAGGATGACCTTGACCTTGAAGAATGACCTTGACCTTGAACATCCACCACTCAAAATGTGCAGCTTCATGATAATGCCGCTTTGAATTTCTTTATTTGTTTTTTGACCTATGACCTTGAAGGATGACCTTGACCTTGAAGGATGACCTTGAACTTCCACCACTCAAAATGTACAGCTTCATGAGAACGCCGCTTTGAATTATTTATTTTTTTACCTTGAAGGATGACCTTGACCTTGAACTTCCACCACTCAAAATGTGAAGCTTCATGAGATACACATGCATACCAAATATCAAGTAGCTATCTTCAATATTAAAAAAGTTATGGCCAATGTTAAAGTTTTCGGACAGACAGACGCCATATATATGACATTTGACCTTGAAGGATGACCTTCACTTTCACCTTTCACCACTCAAAATTGCAAGCTCTATTAGATACACATGCATGCCAAATATCAAGTTACTATCTTCAATATTGAAAAAGTTATGGCCAATGTTTAAGTTTTCGGACAGAAAGACACCATTAATTTGACATTTTACCTTGAAGGATGACCTTGACCTTTCACCACTCAAAATGTGCAGCTCCATGATATACACATGCATGCCAAATATCAAGTTGCTATCTTAAAAAGTGAATAAGTTATGGCCAATGTTTAAGTTTTTTTCGGACGGACAGACAGACTGACTGACACTGACAGACAGTTCAACTGCTATAAACCACCCTACTGGGGGGCATGAAAATATTTTTTTGGGGTGTGGTGGGGGGTATAGTGTGAGGGTGTGGTGGTCATTTATTAGATGATCTTTAATTTAAAAAAATTATGGGGGGGATTGAGGGGGGATTCGGGGGGGAAGGTTTGGACGGAGTCAATTGTGGGACGTCAGGTAAGAGTTGTTTTGTCAAAGTATCAATCGAATTTACCAGTAATAAAGAAGTTATGGCAATTTAAGCAAAATTTAATAATTTGACCTTGAGAGTCAAGGTCATTCAACGGTCAAAGTAAAATTCAACTTGCCAGGTACAGTTCCCTTATGCTAGCATGAAAGTATTTAAAGTTTAAAAGCAATAGCCTTGATACTTTAGAAGTAAAGTGGATCTAAACACAAAATGTACCCATATATTCAAAATTACTACGTCAAAAATAGGACATAATTACGTAAAAATGATAACCAGAGTTATGCAACTTGTCCTTTTCTGTCCCCTTGTGATAGTTTGCGAGTGTTCCAAGTATGAAAGCAATATCAATGATACTTAAGGGGTAAAGTGGACCAAAACACAAAACTTAACCAAATTTTCTAGTAGAAAGGGCGATAAATTCCGTCAAAATGCCAGTCAGGGTTACATAACTTTGCCTACACAGTCCCCTTACGATAGTTAGTAAGTGTTGCAAGTATGAAAGCAATGGCTTTGATACTTTAGGAACAATATGCGTTTGTGAAACACAATGTCCCCCTATATGACGTATGACCTTGAAGGATGACCTTGACCTTGACCCTTCACCACTCAAAATGTGCAGCTCCATGAGATACACAATGCATTTCAAATATAAAATTGCTAGCTTCAATATTGCAGAAGTGACATAACATGAGCAATTTTGACCAATATAGTTGACCTTGAAGGATGACCTCGACCTTGACCTTTCACCACTCAAAATGTGCAGCTCCATGAGATACACATGCTTGCCAAATATCAAGTTGCTATCTTCAATATTGCGAAAGTATTCATAAAATAAGCGATTTGGGCCACATATATTTGACCTCTGACCTTGAAGGATGACCTTGACCTTTCACCACTCAAAATGTGCAGCTCCATGAGATACACAAGCATGCCCAATATCAAGTTGCTATCTTCAATATTGCAAAAGTATGAATAAAACAAGGGCTGTTTGTAAAACATGCATGACCCCCATATGGGCTGTCCGTTGTAGTGGCAGCCATTGTGTGAATACGATTTTTGTCACTGTGACCTTGACCTTTGACCTAGTGACCTGAAAATCAATAGGGGTCATCTGCAAGTCACGATTAATGTACCTAAGAAGTGTCATGATCCTAGGCAAAAGCGTTCATGAGTAATCATCCGAAAATCATTTTACTATTTCAGGTCACCATGACCTTGACCTTTGACCTTGTGACCTCAAAATCAATAGGGGTCATCTGCAAGTTATGATCAATCTACCTATGATGTTTCATGATCCTAGGCGTATTCGTTCTTGAGTTATCATCCGAAAACCATTTTACTATTTCGGGTCACCGTGACCTTGACCTTTGACCTAGTGACCTCAATATCAATAGTGGTCATCTGCGAGTCATGATCAATCTACCCATGAAGTTTCATGATCCTAGGCATATGCGTTCTTGAGTTATCATCCGGAAACCATTTTACTATTTCGGGACACCGTGACCTTGACCTTTGACCTAGTGACCTCAAAATCAATAGGGGTCATCTGCAAATCATGATCAATCTACCCATTAAGTTTCATGATCCTAGGCTTATGCGTTCTTGAGTTATCATTCAAAAACCATTTTAATATTTCGGGTCACCGTGACCTCGACCTTTGACCTAGTGACCTCAAAATCAATAGGGGTCATTTGCGAGTCATGATCAATCTACCCATGAAGTTTCATGATCCTAGGCATATGCGTTCTTGAGTTATTATCCGGAAACTATTTTACTATTTCGGGTCACCGTGACTTTGACCTTTGACCTAGTGACCTCAAAATCAATAGGGGTCATCTACAAGTCATGATCAATCTACCCATGAAGTTTCATGATCCTAGGCGTATGCGTTCTTGAGTTATCATTAAAAAACCATTTTACTATTTCTGGTCACCGTGACCTTGACCTTTGACCTAGTGACCTCAAAATCAATAGGGGTCATCTGCGAGTCATGATCAATGTACCTATAAAGTTTCATGATCCAAGGCTCAAGCGTTTTTGAGTTATCGTCTGACAACCACCTGGTGGACGGACCGACAGACCGACCGACAGACCGACATGAGCAAAGCAATATACCCCCTCTTCTTCGAAGGGGGGCATAATAAGCGATTCGGGCCACATATATTTGACCTCTGACCTTGAAGGATGACCTTGACCTTTCGACACTCAAAATGTGCAGCTCCATGAGATACACATGCATGCCAAATATCAAGTTGCTATCTTCAATATTGCAAAAGTATTCATAAAATGAGCGATTTTGGCCACATATATTTGACCTCTGACCTTGAAAGATGACTTTGACCTTGACCGTTCACCACTCGAAATGTGCAGCTCTATGAGATACACATGCATGCCAAATATCAAGATGCTATATTCAATATAGCAAAAGTTATTGCAAAATGTTAAAGTTGGCGCAAACCAACCAACCAACAGACCAACCAACAAACCAACCAACCAACAGACCAACCAACAGACAGGGCAAAAAAAAAGTGGACCTAAACACAAAACTTAACCAAATTTTCAATTTTCTAAGTATAAAAAGGGCACATAATTCTGTCAAAACATTTTTTTAAATAAAATTCATTTTAATAATTAAATACTTACCCGCTATCCTTAGCTATACCTTCCCTGGTGGGTAAGCTTCTCCAGAAATCTTCAAGTGCCGGAATTCGGCCACCTCTCCTACTGAAAAAGATCAGGTTAAGCATAGTACAATGTAACCTAACCGGAAATCAAAAACCGCAACTCATCTTACTTTTCAAATTATATATGAAAATATAAAACGATGAGCGGGGTTGGGAGGTGGGACTTACCGATAGCAGGTAAGTATTTAATTATTAAAATGAATCTTATTTTTTAAAAAAATTGTTTTAATATCATAAATAATTACCTGCTATCCCTAGCTGATTTTGTAGCTATGGTGGGAGGTTCTCGTTATATTTTCCCATCACAGCAAAAAAAAACATACTCAGGTTTTTCAGCCAGGAATAGCAGAAATGTGTCCTCATACAATCTTCGTTAGTACAGTATTGTACTTAGTTTCAGAATAGGACCAGTACATTACGCCATGGAAGAAACTACTGTTTGATCAACCACACAAGGACTGGACATATATAAATTGTCCTGATGACACTCAAGAGAACGAAGATAGAATGAGGAAAAGGTGGTCGGATTCCTACAGAAAGCAGCTTGAAGCACTTTAGAAAGTGGAACATTATTAATATACGCCCACGAAGCCGAAAGAGCTTTTAACTCATGCGATCTTATCTTAAAAAGGGATAAATCTCTAGATGATAGAAACGAATACGCCTTCTTAATAGTCAAGGCTACCCAACGATAATTCAAAGCCTCAGACACCCCCCCTTTTAATGGAATGAAAAGTCTCTTACGAGAACCTCGAGTAGACTTTACTCTTAAGATAGAATTTAACGTCCTGACTGGGCAAAGAATTCTATCATTATCATTTTCATGTCCACAAATATTAGAGAGATTTGGAACTTTGAAGGATTATAAGCCATAAAGGGGAGTTGATTTTAAGCAATTAATCCTGGTTAACATAACAAATTTACAGATCCAAATGGTAAAGACCATAATAAGACGAAAACAGTCTTAAATATATATTGGGACTGTTAATAAGCCCGATGAAACAAAGGTTCATAGGAAGCTCATTAAGCAACCCAATTACACAAGCCAAAGCTATTAAGAAGGTAAATGAACGAAACACATAATGTTGACGTTTCATAGATTGGATCAGTATAAATATGTCTCTCTGAGATATGAAATTGACCTGTGAAAAAGTTTCCTGAAAGTAATTGTACAGGAGACTACAAAAAACAAGGTCGTAGAACCATAATCCCATGGTTCATTAATTAGTTTCCATGAAATTATGGCACAAACTCACGAAGAAGGCAAGATATTTACAGTTATGTAAAGTGGACGAATGTATAACAATCGCACACCCTGCTGGATCGATTTCTGTGAATTGCATTATTGACGTTTTTCAGTATTAAACTACGATCTATGATTACATTAGGATTACTATTAGCGTTCGATGATAAAAAACTTTTTCCGATTAACTTGTTTATACATCCACGCCATTGTAAACATAATGCCGCGCATGCGCAAATTATATTCCATTTAATCCAACGGAAAATAATTCGACAGAAAGAACTGCAAGACAAAATGCCCAACAGGGCGTTGAGACTACCTGGTATGTGTAAGACGATAGAGATTTTTTCTTGCAAAGAATGAAAAAGTTCCTGGTTTCCAGACAGACAGAGTGATAAAATGTTCACCTCTGTGTCTGGAAGTAAACAACGACAGATGTGTGGTAGTTGAAACGTCGGTTTATTGTCGTTTCATCTAATCCCCGTTCCGTCTAACTTATCGGTATAACAGACGTGAAGTCATTCCGTCAAACCGATGAGGTCAGCTCATCTATGTGTGAATTTGTATTGTTTCTGGTTCACACTAAGGCCTTCGTTTGCAATTACTAACAATAGTAATTATAAAAGACGTTATTTACTCAAAAGCACGCGTGGTTTGTGTTTGTGAGTTTTGGTATCACAGCTTTTGAGTTGTTGTTCGCACATCGGTGTTGTGGGTATAAATAAAATGTTTCACAAAGGAAAAGTCACAACTGATGTTTTGTCTGTTGACACCATACACTAAAGTCCCGAAAATGTGACTGGAAATTAGATACAGATAGAAAGACCGTTCGCATTTCTACATTGTTGATATGTTAATGTGATTCCTGATGAGACCACAACCCTGAAACTGTCAGACTGAATGCTTCCAGAGGAGCACCATACCCTTCCTTGATCGCGTCCGTCATAAGATACAGAGACGGTTGCGGAGGAAGAAGGAACACTCCTCTCAAGAGAGTCTACTCGTCTAGCCACCATTGAAGATGTGGTATAAACTACGGAAGAATTGGAATCTGTGATAACATATTGTCCGGAAACCATTTCCAACAAACTGAGAGGTTTGTAGTTTATAGTCCGTTCATTATGTTAGGATCAGATAAATCCTAAGGCACATTCCACAGTTCTGCTCGTTTGGAATGTCTATTAGCTGATTCCAACGATTGGAATACTGGTAAGATAGTAGAACCAATAGGAAGGCGTGTATCAATGCGAGAAGCATCATTAACAAACCTGTTGGAATCAATATTAATGACTATTTCCGTGATTGAGATTGTCGAATTAGTAGACATCTCCGCATGTATTGGGCAATAATCATCACTAAGATTTGAAATATCATTCATAAATCCGATTAATTGATTACAATTATTGATCCGTGACATCATTGGAATCTGCCTCTGAATCGGCTTCATTGTCTACAACACCAGAAGTGTGTAAATAATCAGCAGAAACAGAATGGAAATACTAGGCCTAGTATCATGTTCCAAATTGCTAGTATCTGATAATGATGAATGACCATCCACCAAATCAATCATCTGATAATTAAAACCAGAATATGGTAAATTATCAGAGTAAGTATCCGTAAGGTATCGCAACATTACAATCCGAGACAGGATAATAATGTGTAAGATACGAGTAGTCAGAGCGAGGCTGTCTACGTGAAGCATGATGACGAGCTTATACCTGCAAAACCGAGAATTAGATCGGATGCAATGGAAACGACGTCTCGTAGAGTAACGTCTCCTAGAGTCTCGAGATGATCGGAAACGATCAAATTGACGCCGTAATTGAGGGTTACTCGATGAATGAGATCGTGTAAGACGTCTACATATTTGTCGGTACTAGTTAACAACCCAGATGCCTTAAAAGAAGAAGAGGATAATATTCCGATGATGAATATCAATCTCTGTTCTTGATCGATGACCGGTGCCCGGTCACCGTTAGTATTGACCGGTGACCCGTAGTATTGACCTGTGACCAGACCGATACCACGGACCGGTGATCGGTGACCGGACCAGCCCAGGTGAGTACCCGGTGATGTACCGGTCATGTTTTGACGGCCGTATGGCGTCTGTAATCCTTGACCAATGCCATCGAGCATAAACCGGCTGACAGTTGTCATCATATGGTCTGATATTGATCGACTTAGTAAAGAAGTTAGCATAGTAAGATCTCCATCATGCCCTATACCCGGTGAATGATGTTGCCATTCTCGACCGTAGAAAGTGGTAAGAATGAAAGGATTATCCTCCGATATCGAATAATGACTATCCGCAAAGTCAACACACTGATAATTAAAACCGAAAATAGACGGTGAATTATCAGAAATGACAGGTACATAATTCCAAAGGAATATTGAACCATGTGTCACGCATAGACGGTATAGCAGCCGGGGGTTCCGACTAGCAATAAAAGTAGATGCCCTCGGTGCAGATAAAACAGCTGTTGTGGTGAGATGAACACCAGAATAGAAGGGCTGTGAAATCGAATCAGTCACTGCATCATGTGTAAACATCATAATGGAAACTGGTGCAAAGGGTATGGCAACATTAAAATCAGAAATAGAATAGTAATGTGACCGGTCGTAAAAGTCGGAAAGACAATGCTTCAATGAAGCTTGTCTACGACCTTTATTCCTGTAATGCCGTGATCTAGAACAGCTACGATGGCGAGAGCTAGAACGGTTACGACAGTAATAACGTATCCTCGAGTATCGTTTCCGTGATGATCGATGATGATCATAACGATGACGTGAATGAGAACTGCTCGATGAATAAGAGCGTGTACCTCTATAATCGGAACTAGTCGACGACGAATGTGCATTCGACGACGAAGATGTGTGACCAGCAACTGTAGAAGTTGAATAATCCGATGAAGAACGTATTCTCATCGTTGACTGATGACTATATGACCGGTGACCGGTATTCGGTGGGTCTGACCGATGACCGGACCGGTCATTGTTGACCGGTGACCGGTGGGTATGACCGGTGACCGGTGAAAATGACTGTTGACCGGACCGGTCTCTGTTGACCGATGGGTCTGATCGGTGACCGGACCGGTCAATGTTGACTGGTGACCGTTTGGTCTGACAGGTGACCACTGACCGGACCGGTCAGTGTTGATCGGTGACCGGTGGGTCTGACCGGTGACCGGTGGGTCTGACCGGTGCCCGGTGGGTATGACCGGTGACCGGACCGGTCTATATTGACCGGTGATCGGTGTGGATGACCGGTGACCAGACCGGTCAATGTTGACCAGTGACTGGAATGTCTGACCGGTGACCGGACCGGTCAATGTTGACCGGTGACCGGAAGGTTTGACCGGTGACCGGACCGGTCCCTGGCGACCGGTGAGTATGACCGATGACCGGACCGGTCAATGTTGACCGGTAGGTCTGACCGGACCGGTCCCCGATGACCGGTCGTTGTCCGGACCGGTCCCCGGTGACCGGTCCGGTATCCGGTGACGTACCGGTCATGAAATGACCAGCGTAATCACCGGATAATGACCGCATCGCGGATGCCATTTGGTCTGGCATTGGTCGATGTCCTTGACCAATGCCATCAGGCAAAGACCGGCTGACGGTTGTCGAAATAAGGTCTGATGTTGATCGACTTTCCATAGGAACAGTCCGATCGCCATCCTGCCTGATACTCGGTGACTGATGTCTGCAATGCATCATCTGTGTTCTTCAAAGTCACCGGGTATATTTCCACTCTTGTATCTGCGACCATCGTGTATTCGATGATATGAAAGACAAGAGCAAAACATATTCGACAATAAAACTGGTCGCAGACCAGATTATCATACGGTACATAAAATCATTATTTGCCCATAATGAAAATAATAAACATTCTCTTCTTATTATTGTAAAAGAGAAAGTCAACAGTACCTATATTACGATTGCAGAAGATCGTAAATTAAACAAAGTTTAATTTAAAAACAGATTGTCATATGGAAAATAAAATCATTATTGCACACAATGGCAAATGATCAACATTCTGTCATTGTATAAAAGAAAACCTTTGCACGTTCTTGACCAATGCCGTCATGACTGATGCTGCAATAGATCATCTGACGTTTGTTGTAACTTCATCGGAAATTTCTCATTTGATGAAGATTCGTCTGTACGTTTTCTGCAAGAAAACGTTCTGACGTTTGCTTCAAGAAAACGTTCTGCGACGGATTGCTTTCTGCCACGTCACATCTTCTTACGCAATACAAACAGAGAATTTATGTTCAAAGGAACAATTAGTGCATAATAAACAAGTCTTGTGGGAATCCCACGAAGCCTTAATATGCCTATACAAACTTCTAGTTTGTAAACTCATTCTTATTCTGAAAGTAGAACAAGATGTGTTTGTGAAACACAATGTCCCCCTTTATGACGTTTGACCTTGAAGGATGACATTGACCTTATGAAGGATGACCTTGACCTTTCACCGCTCAAAATGTGCAGCTCCATGAGATACACATGCATGCCAAATATCAAGTTGCTATCTTCAATATTGTTTTCATAAAATAAGCGATTTGGGCCACTGTACAGGGTTCATACAGATTTTCTTGAATGAAATTCAAGCACTTTTTAAGCACTTTTCAAGAGAAAAAATCCAAATTCAAGCACTTTTTTAGTCCGACATACTGAAAAATGTATATTATTTCAGTGCCTAATATTGACAACATTTTCGCTAAATTGAACATTCTTTGTGACTTACAACAGTATGCACTACCCTGATACTGTAACAGCTGTTTTAATCAAAAGTAAGATATTTTTTATTATGATATAGTACCGTAATTGACCAAAGGCATTACACATACAAAAACAAAACCCGTTATTTGTAATGAATATGCATTCTCAATGTTCACTCTTCTGGTGGCTTTACAACACGGATTCCCCCATACTACCCATCTCTATATCTGTTCTGCATACTTAGAATTTGCGTTGTTAATAACCCAAGGGTACTTCAAAAGCAGCCCTTTCTGAAAAATGCACTTATTCACTGGCATTTTTCAACTTGTCAGCACCGTAATGGCATAATGCATACAAAAAAAACAAAGTAGACCAATTGACGACAAATGAGTAGTAGTTACCTCCCTTACATTATAAAACCCGTACCGATCCAGTACCTAGTATAAACAGATCGGAACTGTCATAAATCTGGAAAAAAACTACGACTTCGGACTCATGGACAAGACATGAAAATATGTTTTCTTACCCTTAGTACAGGCACTGTGTACTTAAACAAACGCCACTCGCTGCGGTGTTCATCTCAATGTGTTCGTTTACCAATATGCCGTTTGCCATAAGGCGAACACCGCGAATCATTGCAGACCCTTAATATATACCGCCAGGTTCATCGTGTTCGCTTCAAATAAAATAATTCAACATAAACGTATTGTATTGATCCCTTTCATTTAAAAGTGATAATGAATAATGTATTTCACACCCATGCCCACGACAGTGTTTTTTGTCTTATAAAACGCCGCGTATAAAAGAAAACATTGTTCGCACCTAGCTGTAAGATACCGCACCTAGAGGAGTGTAAATTGAGTATTTGATTATTCAATTAACAGTTTGAAACCAAGGAGAACTCATAACTGATTGTAGTAATCGTATTATCCCAAGTCTCAAGATCCCCCGATGCATACGTTTCAACTGTCTCAATCGCATACATGCAACTTATCCATTACTAAATAATCCCATATATGCCCGATTTCCATTTTTAAAATCAAATAATGGGTGGGTAATATATACGATTAGAGTCATAAACACAAACGTTTGCAATTTTCGAAAGCATCAAATGATTTTCCTCATATGATTCTATTTAAAGATTTGATGAAATAAGCGCCCAATCAGGATAGTTGTATTGCAACATGTGTAAATCATCTGACACGGCTTGCACGCATCGTGTACAGCTATTTTAGGTTACAACTTCTACAATGAAATAAATGAATTTCTTTGTTCTGATAAAAAGCGCGCGAAAAATGGCGAGGGTCAGATAGTAGGAGCGATCAATATCATCGGATCGATATGACGTGAAATTATATGAAAGCTTGGAAATAATGAATCTGTTTTTAACATTTTTAATTGTTATTTCATTTCCAAGCACTTTTCCAGCCAAAGTCAAGCACTTTCTAAGCACTGTTCAAGGCAATGGTTGAAAATAAGCACTTTTAAGCACTCCAGATCGTTTTTAAGCACTTTTCAAGATAAACCTTGATTTTCAAGCACTTTTCAAGGTCTGTGCGAACCCTGCCACATATATTTGACCTCTGACCTTGAAGGATGACCTTGACCATTCACCACTCAAAATGTGCAGCTCCATGAGATGCACATGCATGCCAAATATCAAGTTGCTATCTTCAATATTGCAAAAGTATTTATAAAATAAGCGATTTAGGCCACATATATTTGACCTCTGACCTTGAAGGATGATCTTGACCTTGACCTTTCACCACTCAAAATGTGCAGCTCCATGAGATACACATGCATGCCAAATATCAAGTTGCTATCTTCAATATTGCAAAAGTATTCATAAAATGAGCGATTTTGGCCAAATATATTTGACCTCTGACCTTGAAGGATGACATTGACCTTGACCTTTCACCACTCAAAATGTGCAGCTTCATGAGATACACATGCATGCCAAATATGAAGTTGCTATCTGAAATATAGCAAAAGTTATTGCAAAATGTTAAAGTTGGCGCAAACAAACCAACATACCAACAGACAGGGCAAAAACAATATGTCCCCCACTATAGTAGTGGGGGACATAAAAAGAAGAGAATCTGCGTAAGAAAACAATGTAAAAAGAACAAAATAACTGAATAATCAGTTAAACACAATATTTACAATGTACAAACTTGTCAATAAGTTGTTGACAAAAATCACGAAATCCTCGTGCTCAATTCATGAGCACATGGAAAAACCCGGCAAAAGGTAAAACAATGAATTATCAACAAAATAATTTACAAGAAAGATTTCTGAACGAAGTAGCAACGATAAATTATACAATTCATCAATTTCAAACCCAATTCTACCACGCAGAATTGAACTAAAAGTCCAAATTTAAAGCCGATAAAAAATGGCGATCTGCACGGTGTGTTGTCCAGAAAAGTAAGATGAGTTGCGGTTCTTGATTTCAGGTTAGGTTACATTGTTCTATGCTTAACCTGATCTATTTTAGTAGGAGAGGTGGCCGAATTCCGGCACTTGAAGATTTCTGGAGAAGCTAACCAACCAGGGAAGGTATAGCTAGGGATAGCAGGTAATTATTTATGATATTAAAATGCCAGTCAGAGTTTCATAACTTTGCCTGCACAGTTCCCTTACGATAGTTAGTAAGTGTTGCAAGTATGAAAGCAATGGCTTTGATACTTTAGGAAAAAAGTGGACCTAAAACACAAAACTTAACCAAATTGTCAATTATCTAAGTATAAAAAGGGCACATAATTCCGTCAAAATGCCAGTCAGAGTTACATAACTTCGCCTGCACAGTCCCCTTACGATAGTTAGTAAGTGTTGCAAGTATGAAAGCAATGGCTTTGATACTTTAGGAAAAAAGTGGACCTAAACACAAAACTTAACCAAATTTTCAATTTTCTAAGTATAAAAAGGGCACATAATTCTGTCAAAATGCCAGTAAAAGTTACATAACTTTGCCTGCACAGTCCCCTTATGATAGTTAGTAAGTGTTGCAAGTATGAACGCAATAGCTCTGATACTTAAGGAATAAAATGGACCGAAACACAAAACTTAACCAAAATTTTCAAATTTTCTAAGTATAAAAAGGGCACATAATTCTGTCAAAATGCAAGCCAGAATTATCTAACTTTGCCTTCCCAGTCCCCTCATGATAGTTAGTAAGTGTACCAAGTTTGAATGCAATAGCATTGATACTTTATGAGAAAAGTGTACTTAAACGCAAAACTTAACCGGACGCCGACGCCAAGGTGATGACTATAGCTCTTTTTTTTTTCAAAAAATAGATGAGCTAAAAAGGGGTTTCAAAACTACCAGTTAAATGCACACAAATCATGACCCTTCTTTACAAGCCCATCAATCCTTAACCACTTAGATACGTGTTTTGACGCATTGTGTCCCCTAGAAAGTTAGATGTTATTAAAGACCTTTCATACTAGATTCAAATTTTAAAGGCTTCAATTCTAACCCTTAGATACTGATGAGCAGCAAACAGCATAAAACCTGAACAGACTGCGAGTTACACGCAGGCTATTCTGGTTTAATTCTGATTGCAAAAGCCATTTTTTACTTCCCTTCTTATGAAGGAAAGGGTAAAAAGATCAATAATTGCAAGATCTTGCACTATAACGTACAGACATATCTAGAAGTTGTGCTGTTGTAATACATAAACGTGAAACAATATTTACCAGCTTCTAAATTTTCAAGGAAATGCTTAATGCTATCGAAAAATTAATGGTTACAGACTGGTCATATATACCTTACAAACAAGAGGGCCAAGATGGCCCTAGTTCGCTCACCTGAGAGGAGTCGGTTCATTCAATCTTTACCAAATGTCAAACTTGACCTAGATATTGTCCAGACAAACATCCTGGTCAAGTTTCATTATTATTTCATCTGCCAGTCATGATCAATGTACCTATTTAGTTTCATGATCCTAGGCGTAAGCATTCTTGAGTTATCATCCGGAAACCATTTTTTAAGTTGAATCACCGTGACCTTGACAGCCATTGTGTGAATACGTTTTTTGGCAATGTGACCTTGACCTTTGACCTGATAATCCGAGGCCTAAGCGTTCTTGAGTTATCATCCGGAAACCATTTTACTATTTCGGGTCATGTTGACCTTGACCTTTGACCTAGTGACCTGAAAATCAATATGGGTTATCTGCGAGTCATGATCAATGTATCTATGAAGTTTTATGATCCTAGACATAAGCGTTATTGAGTTATCATCCGGAAACCATTTAACTGCTTTGGGTCACCGTGACCTTGACCTTTGACCTAGTGACCTGAAAATCAATAGGGGTCATCTGCAAGTCATGATCAATGTATCTATGAAATTTCATGATCCTAGGCATAAGTGGTCTTGAGTAATCATTCCGAAACCATTTTACTATTTCGGGTCATCGTGACCTTGACCTTTGACCTAGTGACCTGAAAATCAATAGAGGTCATCTGCGAGTCATGATCAATGTACCTATGAAGTTTCATGATCCTTGGCATAAGCACTCTTGAGTTATCATCCGGAAACCATCTGGTGGACGGACGGACCGACAACAGCAAAACAATATACCCACTCTTCTTCGAAAGGGGGGGGGGGCATAATGAGAAAACTGCCCCCCTCCCAGCAGCCATGTTATTCAACTGACCGGAACCAATTTTTAACTCAACTCTTGTATCAAGGAAACAAATGTTGTGAGCAAATTTCATGAAAATTGGGCCAAAAATGTGACTTCTACTGTGTTTACATGTTTTCACTGTATACATATAGAGAAAAATACCAAGCCCACTGACCGCCATGTTTTTTCACCGATCCCGACCATTTTCAAACTCATCTGAGATATCAATAAAACAAATGTTTTGACCAACTTTGATGATGATTGGTCAAAAATTGTGACTTCTAGAGTGTTTACAAGGTTTCTCTATAGCCAAATAGGGAAAACTGCCACTATATACATATAGAAAAAATGCCCCCCCACTGGCGGCCATGTTTTTTCACTGATCTCGACCATTTTCGAACTCGTCTAAGACATCAATTGAACCAATGTTATGACCACATTTCATGATGATAGGGCAAAAATTGTGACTTCTAGAGTGTTTACAAGGTTTCTCTATGGCCAAATAAGGAAAACTTTTTTTGACCTAGTGACCTAGTTTTTGACCGGGCACAATCCAGTTTTGAACTCGGTCGAGATTTCATTGGGACAAAGCTTCTTACCAAGTTTCATGAAGATTGGACAAGAAATGTGGCCTCTAGAGTGTTTACGTGCAAATGTTTACGGACGGACGGATGGACATACGACGGACAAAGACCGGTCACAAAAGCTCACCTGAGCAATCAGGCGAGCTAAAAAATAGGACGTCGTCACTGCAAATATTTATGACATCCTTTATATACTGGTAACACTCGCCCTAGGGAAACTGGGCCTAATGCGTACGAGTAAAGTGTCATCCCACTAGGCAGTCCCCATATGCCAATCAGAAACAAAAGACATCATTTAAACAAAAAATACCATTTAAGCGGAACTTGTTGTCCCTGATAAGTCTGTCAGACTGCTCTGGCTAATAAGGGAGGACACTTTAAGCACATGCATTAAGCCCAGTTTTGACAGCTAAAATGAAAGGCCCATTGTAGTTTCCAAGGTGTGCTTACTGTCCTGTCTGCCCCAGGTCCAAAAATTCTCTTTGGGTGGCTTTGCAGGCACAAACTCTTTCTTTGCCTCTTGACGACTAGGAGCTGCCTGCAAACCAAAACGCATGAAATCGCATGATATGCATTGAAGCGTGTGAAACTGGTATATTCCTTTAAATTGATAACAAGAGGCCAGAAAGGCTCAAAGTCGCTCTCCTGAGATAACAATATATTATTGGGACAAATCTTCTGACCCAGTTTTATGAAGATCGGAAAATAAAAGTGGCCTCTAGAGTGTTAACAAGGTTTTACTATAGCCATATAAGAAACAAGATATGTGTTTGTCAGAAACACTATGTCCTCTTTTGCGCCGCTTTGAAGCTATATATTTGACCTTGAAGGATGATACTGAACTTGCCCTTTTACCACTCAAAATGTGCACCTCCATGAGATACACTTGCATGCCAAATATCAAGTTGCTATCTTCAATATTGCAAGTGCCCATTAAATGAGCAATTTTGACCCATATATTTGACTTTGAAGGATGACCTTGACCTTTCAACACTAAACATGTACAGCTCCATGAGATACACATGCATGCCAAATATCAAGTTGCTATCTTCAATATTGCAAAAGTGTATATAAAATGAGTGATTTTGACCCATATATTGACCTTTTACCTTGAATGATGACCTTGACCTTTCACCACTCAAAATGTGCAGCTCCATGAGATACACATGCATGCCAAATATCAAGTTGCTATCTTCAATATTGCAAAAGTGTACATTAAATGAGCGATTTTGACCCATATATTTGACCTTTGACTTTGAGGGATGACCTTGAACTTTCACCACTCAAAATGTGAAGCTCCATAAGATACACATGCATGCCAATATCAAGTTGCTATCTTCAATATTGCAAGTTATTGCAAATGTTAAAGTTGGGGCAAACAAACACACGAATAAAGCAACAAACCAACAGACAGGGCAAAAATACCCCGCACCCTAGCGGCAATGTTTTCCAACCAAAGAACATCATTTTTGAACTCGTCCAAGATATTATTGGGATGAATCTTCTTATCTAAGTTTAATGAAGATTGGACAATAAATGTGGCCTCTAAAATGTTAACAAGATTTTACTATAGCCATATAAGGAAAAATGCCCTGCCCCTTGGCAGCCATGTTTTTCAAGCAAAGGTAACCATTTTTTGAACTCATCCAAGATATCATTGGGACAAGTCTTCTGAGCAAGTTTCATGAAGATCGGAAAATAAATGTGGCCTCTAGAGTTTAAACAAGGTTTTAATATAGCCATATAAGGAAAAATGCCCCACCCCGTGGCGGCCATGTTTTTCAACCAAAAGGCATCATTTTCGAACTCGTCTAAGATATTATTAGGATGAATCTTCTGACCAAGTTTCATGAAGATCAGACAATACATGTGGCCTCTAGAGTGTTAACAAGATTTTACTATAGCCATATATAGCCATATAAGGAACAAGGGACAAAATTGTCACAAAACCAGGTTTTCAGTTGAAAAAAAGTCTGATAAAGAGAGACAATTCAAAATGTGTAATGTTAACCCCCTTGTGTAAAATAGACCTTGATTTCAATGTAAAAAAAGTCTGATAAAGAGAGACAACTCAAAATCAAAATGTGCATTGTTACTAATTGTTCATAGTTACATAGTTGTTTTAAAATCAATCTATTTTTAGTTGTGGCGACCTTGACCTTGGAGATATTGACGTAATTCTTTCGCGCGACACACCGTCCAATAATGGTGAACAAATGTTGAAAATGATTTTAAATGTCACAATGAATGACATAGTAATGGCCCAGACAAGCTAATTTATGGCCATTTTTGACCTTCAAACTCAAATTGTAATCTGGACCTTGGAGAAATCGGCGTGATTCTTTCACGCAACACACCGTCTAATGATGGTGAACAAATGTGCCAAATGATTTTAAAATCTCACAATAAATATCAAAGGAATGGCCCGGACAAGCTCATTTATGGCCATTTTTGACCTTCAAACTCAAATTGTGACCTTGACCTTAGAGAAATCGACGTAATTCTTTCGCGCGACACACCTTCTAATGATGGTGAACAAATGTGCCAAATGATTTTAAAATCCAATAATGAACGACAAAGTTATGGCCCGGACAAGCTCATTTATGGCCATTTTTGACCTTCAAACTCAAATTGTGACCTTGAACTTGAAGATAAAGACGTAATTCTTTCGCGCGACACACCGTCTAATAATGGTGAACAGATGTGCCAAATGATTTTAAAATCTGACAATGAACGACAAAGTTATGGCCCGGACAAGCTCATTTATGGCTATTTATGAGCTTCAAACTCAAATTGCGACCTTGAACTTGGAGATATCGATGAAATTCTTTCGCGCGACACACCGTCTAATGATGGTGAACAAATGTGCCAAATGATTTTAAAATCTGACAATGAACAACAAAGTTATGGGCCGGACAAGCTTGTTTTTTTCCTTCGGAAAACCTGGTTAAAAATGCCCCGCCCCTTGGCAGCGATGTTTTTCAAGCAAAGGTTACCTTTTTTTTAACTCGTCCAAGATATCATTGAGACCAATTTTCTGACCAAATTTAATGAAGATTGGACAATAAATGTGGCCTCTAGAGTGTTGGCAAAGTAGAACCCGCACTATGCATGACGGACGACGGACAAAAAGGGATCACTAAAGCTCACCATGAGCACGTTGTGCTCAGGTCAGCTAAACACACAAACATGCACATATACTTAGTGATGTAAGTTACCCCAATTAAGTGACCAACTTGCTTAGATAATTTCTACTAAGACTAAGACTGATCATATTTGCAAATAAAACAAACTACTCCATGAACTGATTTGGATCATAGTTGCAATGATTACCAACATAATTATCTAATTATTAACCTTAATTGAGCTAAGATTGGGGGTAAACAATTTTTATTTAGTTCAACATTGAAAGAACTTTCAAAAATGCCATATTTGTACAGGAAGGTAGATAATAACCAAAACGTTTTACATGCCAAAAACATGTCAGACAAAAAGCAAGCACAGAAAACTGACCTGGGAGGGTGAAGATGCCGGCTGGACAGGCTGGTTCTCGTGTTTTCTCTGGTTTGTCACTTCAGCTGGTGGCTTCCCATGTGAACCAGTCTCAGTGTTCCCTGAGTCAGCAGGGAAAACCCTGGCATCAGATGGCTGACTGGTCTGTAAGGGCACATACACGTTATGAATTGCCAATCAATACCAAGTATAATTTGACATTCCATGTGGTTAACAAAAGAACATAGTTGGCTTTGTTGCAAACTCGAATTAATTAACTTTTATTTATGAAACTATCAAGCTTAGAAACAAACCGAAAAGTGGAAGAACAAAGTTTTAACAACTGGGCAAGTGTCCCTAATGTAAATGAGGATTGTTCTGGGAAAACATGGCTTAATGCATGCGCCTTAAGAGACATGCCTGATAAGCCTGTGCCGTTTGCACAGGCTAATCCTGGACGACACTTTCCGCCTAAAAATGGATTCTTGCCAAGAGACTTTTTAATGCGAAAAATACCATGTAAGTGTAAAGTTTTGTCCCTGATTAGCCAGTGCAGACAACACAGGCTTACTTGGGATATCATTTTGCACTTGCATCAAGCCCACTTATCTAATAACGTGGCTCAAATATTTGTTACCACAGTGTCTGATACCTGCGCAATCTTTCTCTTTTCCCAGATGTTCTCCTTGGGCGGCGGGGCGGGTACCAGCTTGGCGGGCTCATCAGGCTGTCCCGGCGGGCTCTGGGCCATGGTGTACGGGCGCTCCTCCTCCCTCTTCTGAAACACTTCCCCAGGCCCAGCTCCTTTCTCACCGCTGTCCTGACGGGATCGACCCACCGAGGACACTGAACCTGAGATTATGCCTTAAGCACTTAGATACGCATTTTGACACATTTGTTTCTTAGAAAATAATATTGAATGAAATTACTTTCTCAATATATTAAAGTTGTAAAGGCTTCATTTCCAACCCTATGATATTGATGAGCAGAAACAGCATAAAAGCTGCTTTTTTGTTTGTTTCATATAGCCATTTTCACTTTGCTTCTGAACGAAAAAGGTTAAAAGCAAAACAGCAAATACCAGACGCAGACATTGATGCGGTCAATTTCCAATCTTAAAGCCACACAACACAACGTATTCGGCATAGTTAATTTAAGTATAAATAAGAAACGCATTTTATCTATGCCAATTACAATATATCTGGTGGTAACAAGGTAGAAATCTGTCTTTTTGGCGCTTTAAAACTGAAAAATAATCGCGTTTGTCGAAATGGGCGTATAAATATAGAAGTCCTACTTTCGGTTTTAATTTTTTTTATTAAAAATTAAACATTAAAATTGCTAACTAGGCTTTAAATTTAATGACAATTTTGCACACTTTCAAATTGCATCTATATGTATTGATTAAAATGTATTTCATATCAAGGTGTGTGGCTTTAACCACCGAAAGTTAAACATTTCTAAACTAGAGCTTTGTCACCGACGTGACGTATACCCCCACATGCTGCATTGACACAGAACATTTTGCATGCTGTCCAATGATTGTGAACAAATATACCAAGTAATTTAAAAATCTCACAATGAATGACAGGTATGGCCCGTACAAGCTCATTTATGGCCCTTTTTGACCTTTGAACTCAAAGTGTGACCTCGATGTTGGAGATATCGACATAATTCTTTCGCATGACACACCGTCCAATGATTGTGAACAAATGTACCGAGTAATTTTGAAATCTCACAATGAATAACAGTCATGGCCCGGACAAGATCAGTTATGGCCATTTTTGACCTTTAAACTAACAGGGTAACATTGACGCTGCAGATATCTATGTTATTCTTTCGGGCGACACACCCTCCAATGATGGCGAACAAATGTGCAAAATGATTTTAAAATCTCACAATGAATGACTTGGTTATGGCCCGCACAAGCTCATTTATGGCCATTTTTGACCTTTTAAACTCAAAGTGCGACCTTGGAGATATAGACGTAATTCTTTCGGGCGACACACCGTCCAATGATGGTGAACAAATGTGCCAAATGATTTTAAAATCTCACAATGAACGACTTGGTTATGGCCCGGACAAGCTCATTAATGGCCATGTTTGACCTTTAAACTCAAAGTGTGACCTTGACCTTGGAGATATCGACGTAATTCTTTCGCAGGACACACTGTCCAATGATGGTGAACAAATGAACCAAATGATTTTAAAATCTCACAATGAACGACATAATTATGGCCAGGGCAAGCTCATTTATGTCCTTTTTTGACCTTTAATCTCAAAGTGTGACCTTGGAGGTATTGACGTATTTCTTTCGCGCGACACACCCTCCGATGGTGGTGAACAAATGTGCCAAATGATTTCAAAATCTCACAATGAATAACATCGTTATGGCCCAAACAAGCTCATTTATGGCCATTTTTTACCTTTTTACTCAAAGTATGACCTTGGTGAACAAATAAGCCAAATGATTTTAAAATCTCACAATGAACGACATAATTATGGCCAGGGCAAGCTCATTTATGGCAATTTTTGACCTTTGAACTCAAAGTGTGACTTTGGAGGTATTGACGTAATTCTTTTGCACGACACACCATCCAATGATGGTGAACAAATGTGCCAAATGATTTTTAAGCCTCACAATAAAAACGTCAAAGTTATGGCTCGGACATGCATTTGACCTTTGAACTCAAAGTGTGACCTTGACCTTGGAAATATTGTCGCAATTCTTACGTGCGACACACCATCTAATGATGGTGCACAAATGTACAAAGTCATTTTTAAAACTTACGATAAATGACATAGTAATGGTCCGGACAAACTTTCATTTTAAAATGCACTAAGTGACCATGTGACCTAGTATTTGACCCGGCATGACCCATATTCAAACATTACCTAGACATTATCTATATACAACTTCTGACCAAGTTTGGTAAAGTTCGAATGAAATTTTGGGACAGACCGACAGACCGACAAGACAGACTTAAAAGTGACTCCTATATAGTCCTAATTACCAATGGTAATGGGTGTATAAAAATGTGTGTATATTACTGCAAGAGAAAATAGGATTTTTATTAATTTAAGGATGTTCTCAAAGTAGGAAGTTTTCAAGACACAAATCCGTTCCCAAACTTAAATAATTTGCAAGACATGTATAGGGTCAAATCTGCCTACCTTTCTTACTTGAGCTGCCGCTGGTTTTCCTCTCCCTGCGTCCCTCCCCGTCTTCAGACCTGTCACTTCCTGAGCGTCTGCCACCAGCCTCGGCCCAGGATCTAGAAGAGACAGGACTCATGACCAAATCTAGGTCACTGCTACTGAATAAAACAACAGAAACTAGGGTACATGTGAACATCTTGTGCTTTTTTTAATCATTTTGGGCATGCGACCGTGTCCCTTTGGATTGGAAATATCGCGAACTTTTGTCTACCATTGGGAAATTAATTGTTAATTTTATGCTTACATGTACACATACTTTAAGATTGGCAGTTAATGTGACTTCAGTATTATATTTTCTAAGTGTCAACTTATAGAGCTAGATTTGGAGATAATTGACATGTTTTGACTTCTTTTTTGGAAACCTTCAATTGGAAATTGTAAGGTCCCATTTGGGAAAAATGTATACTTTTTTCCATTGGGAATGGTTCCCCTTACCAGAACCAAATTTGAACGAAAAAGCAAACATTGACAGCTTAATTCACAAACACAGGATTTTCTTCATAAGATAAAGAGACAGTACCCATGTCAAAATATTTATCATCAGGGGTGTGATGTTAAGGTCCAATGCCGATTTTATAACAAAAAATGCTATTTTCTAAAAATGTTTATTCTTAAACGAGTGGAATGATCGAGAGCAATGGCAAATACTATACTATAACGATTATCTTGTTTTCCGTAAACCGCTTGGGTATTTCCGCCACCTATTTTGGTTGTGACGTCACTTTTACATTACGCCCATGACACAAAAACTTGTCCATTGTTATAACGGATAATAGCGTGAACACTTGGCGCTTTACGTCAACTTTGACACTCAATATTATGCTATGTTAATTCAATTCTTTTTATTAAAAACATGTTCTTTTTCTGTGTTTTTATGTGCATGACCATCGTTATTCGTCATGGTTCAGTGTGTTGCCTTCGGGTGCAAAAAATGTATGGAAAAGGGAATCAAGGGACTTTTCGGTTTTGCCAAAGATGATGTTACTCATTAAAAATGGAATTATATAGAGAATACTAGGTTAGCGTTAAATACAGAGAAGTTTATGTTGCGAGGCTTAGAACGCCGGAAGCGCGAGCCTTGGCGAGCGCTTTCGGTGTTCGAGCCGAGCAACATAAACTTCTCTGTATTCAACGCTAATCCTAGTATTCTATTTATCCCATTTGATTTTTTCAACGTGACATTTAACATAAATAGATCTAATAACCTTAACAATAATTTTAATTCAGTCATAAAAGCGCTTTAAATCTAACAAATGTAACCATGCGTAGTGATATACATGTATTTGTTCTAGTACGCAAAATAGTCTTTAAAAAATTCATACACAAACTGTAAAACAAGTAAAAATATCACCATATGCCTACATTCTATTTTACGCAGTATGCGAATTTTAACACAGTACGACCGCGAAAAGAAGATTTTACTTTACTATAATTTATTTTATTTACGAAAGAAAATTATCAAAATCCAATATGGCGGCCATTACTCCTGACAAAATGCTGTCGATGTCAACATACATGTAGGACTACACCATCGACGACCTAGTTCTGGCTACCATAACTTTAAATGTCGCTTTTTATGATTTTTGACTGGCGCGACTTTGTACAGGTCTGTCAATACTAAATAAACTGTACGCTGAAGTTTCTTTAGCTATCGAAAACCTTGACAATTTTGACAGACAATTGCAGCGACTGACACTTTATTTGACAAAATATACAGGGCAATACGTTTTCCGACTTCGGACGACGAATTTAAGGACGCGCAGAACGTGTTTTTTATATAATGTTATGGGAATGCCGTGTGTGATCCGATGCATCAATGGCGCCCATGTTAAAATCATTTCCCCGAGAACAGGGAACGACAAAAGTACAAACAAAAATCAAAACATTTAAGAGCTAGTATCTTACCTTTAATTATCCTATAAAATCCATCTTATAATCCATTTAACTCAATAATTGACGATTTTGCATCTAGGGTCTTTAATAATTATTTTAGCATAAAAATAAGGACCCTTATGCCATTCTATCACTTTATTCAAATGAGTTTATGAACGCGATAAACTTTCTTCTTCGTCACACGCTACGTCATGTACTCTACATTACTGCTGTTCAAATGAACCGGAGCAGTTTATCTAATAATAGCCGTTGGTAAACTCGGTTGCATTTGCAGATTTTTGCATACAAACATAATTATGTTTAAACTTGCACAATGTTTTATTTATCTATGGTAAATGCCCTTAATGTACGAGAAAATAATCTAATATATAATATTTTATGCATACATAAAAAATTTTATGTGATTGTTCGCCTTCTAGTCTAATTATAGAGATTAATCACGTGACCGATCTAACCAATAATAATCTATCCCAGCCACGCTATGTTATTAACCAATCGGCTTAAGTTATAAGACCACGTGAACCCTTTGGCCAATCAATATTGATATTGGCCTTTATGCGCTCGGATTTTCTACTTGCAGCTGCTAATACAATAAATTGAGCTTATTTTCAATATTTACGCGTCTTAACGGTAATTTCATAGTTACTCTTTATACCATACGACGCATTATCACTTCGTTTTTACAGAGGATTACATTTCATTTGGCGGCGACCATTACTTTTTGTGTTAATTTGGGATAAAGGTGACAACCTTTGTTAGCTGATATTCAGTACAACGAAGTCTCGGAAAGAAGTCTCCCGTGACGAGATCCAAGATGGCGGCGCCCATACCGAAGAGGATTCTGGTATTCGGGCACTCTTTCGTGAGCAGGTTGAAGGACTTCATTCGTTATGATTCGTCACTCCGGTACGATTTGGGTCTCGCGGGTTGTCCGGTTATCCAATACTCGGGTTTTCCCGGTGCCACGGTTGATCGTCTTCACAGCAGGTTACAAGAAATCTTGGATTTTAATCCGGACATAGTGATTCTGGTAATAGGGACTAATGATCTTTATCAACCACATCAATCACCACTTTCCGTGGCTTCGGCAATTCGCGATCTAGTGGACACGATTCTTTATGTTGATGGAATATCTCAAGTTATAGTCTTGCAAACACTTCATCGACACTTACCTACCTGTCAAACGCGTTACCCAGTGGATCCTCAATGGTTCAACACCAGAGTTGATGAAATGAACAGGCTACTCATTCAATGGCTCAATTCTTCACCCAATGGGCGAACCTACCTGTGGCGTCTGAAGGGGTTCTGGTCACCTGACTGTATACTTTCGAACTTTGCGGAGGATGGTTGTCACCTTTCATCTCGTGGCCTGCTTCGTTTCTTCAACAACATCCGAGCTGCAGTGGTCGCCGCCTTGAATCAGTCAATCTGATTCAGTATAGATACGTATTCTTATATTTTGTATATATTGTGCCTGATTTCAATACAGGTTTCTATCTAGTCTACCTGATTAAGATATCAGCTTAAGAGTCCTAGTAGGACTATATTTATAACTGTGTAATATTTTGACAGTTTATTAATTACATGTAGTTCTGACTACTCAGATATTTTCTCTATATCCTTACTGATGTTAGCTACCAACACAAGCTTTCATTGCTATCCACTTATGGCTCAGTTAAGTTAACTGTTATATTGGATATTTATGTTATAATAGTTATATTTAACTTAGCTGTCAGGCCGGGCTTTTATTATAGTTCTCTACGCAGGACCTATTATGCCCATTATAAATTAACAGCTCAGGCCAGGCTTATGTTTCAATATTTTGTCTGACGTTACTCAGCAATTGTCTGATATTGATGATAAATGGCCCTCCTCGCGGGATCCTTTTTGCCTGGTCTGAAACTGATTTTACAGTTCTCTACGCAGAACTATGTTGCCTGATTTTAGTCATTGGTTCAGCAAGGCTTATTTATTTTCAATATTTTTGCCTGATATTCTACGCAATTCAGGCTGATATTGATGTTATATTCCTCTACGCAGGAATTGCCTGATATTCTACGCAATTCAGGCTGATATTTATGTTATATTCCTCTACGCAGGAATTGCCTGATATTCTACGCAATTCAGGCTTTTATTAATGTTATATTCCTCTACGCAGGAACTATTTGCCTTGGCTGATACCAATGTCAAGTTCCCTACGAAGGAACTATGTTACCTGAGCTCAGTTTCAAGTCAGTCCATGGTTATTTTGGTTAATACTATAGCTTATATAGTCAGACTGACAGGTTCATTATATTTTCCAGATGAAACGTGGGGGAAAACGTAGCAGGACGGCTACATTGAGCGCCTGTCCCTGCTGCGATGGGTCTACAGCCACCCCCAAGCCTTCTAAAAGGTCAAAATCGTCGGCGCCTAATGAGGAGCCGGCCCCGGTCACAGTGGAAGAGCTCGCCATTCCCGATGCACCGAACAGACGGCCGGTTAGTGCTACCACATCCATGGTTCCCTCCCCTGCTGGTCAAATCCAAAATCAACACTGCTCAGAGGTTCGGCAGGACACGTCAGCTGTCCATCAGCCACTTCCCCTTCCAATCCCATTGGGACGTCCAGGCCTAAATGCGGAACCGGCCATGCCTCTAGTGGATTATGACAGCGACTCCTCGCGTTCATCGGATGAGGACCATGACCTGACTTTTCATCAGGCTGTTCGTTCACATGGGGCGGACCTTCTTCAAGGTACGGGCATGCTGTATGCTGAACCGATCAGTACCCCAATTATCAGCCAAGTTAAAAAGTCGGTGTGCAAAGACATCTGGAAAAACAAATATGTGGACTTGGCCCTTCTCCTACCATCGGCAATGTCTGGCCAAGCCACCCAATATACCCTACAAATGGATAGAAACGCACAAATATCCATAACACCTAAATCAAGCTCAAGGAAGATAACCAACATTGAGCTCTGGACAACCGCTTTCCTCCGCTTTATAGCGGTTTATACGTTAAAGTTCCCAGCAGAGACTCAAGCTCTGCTAAAATATGCAGAGATCGTTAGAGACCTTGCAACCCGTCGTCCGGGCTTAGCATTTTCGTATTACGACAACCATTTCAGAATCCTACGGGAAACTATTCCACTTCCATGGGACCGACTCCATACGGAGTTTTGGCTCATGGCAAGCACGTTGGCCCCCTCCATTACCTCTTTTCGTCCCCAAAGACCCACCCCAAAACCATCGTCGCCCGTCAAAAGATTCCTTGACAAAACCTGCTTCCATTACAACAGACGCTCCCTCTGCCACGTCCCTTCTTGCCCACACCCCCATGTCTGCGGCTTTTGCAGGGGTTCACACCCAGCTTACGAATGCTCCTTCTTCTCAAAGGAACACGCTGCCAGAGCCCCCTCCACCCCCAAACCCGCTGCACAGCATAAACAAGCCAAATAAAACAGCTGTGGTTACCCCAATTTACATTCATAAACTCTCCCAATTTCTGTCAGGTTACCAATGGGCTGACTATTTGATAGAAGGTTTTACTTCCGGTTTCAAATTAGGTTATTTAGGTCCTCGGGTTTCAGCTTCAGCCTCTAACCTTACATCATGCAAACAACACCCTGATATTGTCCGTCAAAAACTTAACGAAGAACTTCAAGCCGGTAGGGTTAAGGGTCCTTTCTCATCCCCTCCCCTTGGCAATTTTCGAGTAAGTCCCATTGGCGTGGTTCCTAAAAAATCTCCTGGTCAGTTCCGGTTAATACACCACCTCAGTTATCCTCCAGGTCAATCCATTAATGATTATATTGAGCCCGAACTAGCTTCAGTTTCATATTGCTCTTTCGACGACGCCGTAGCCCTCCTTTTGAATATTGGCCCGGGGGCTCTTTTCAGCAAAACAGACATTGATTCGGCTTTCAGGTTAATCCCAATCCACCCTTCTGACCATCACTTACTAGGTATACAATTTGAAGATAATTTCTTTTACGATACTTGTCTCCCAATGGGAGCCTCGTCTTCTTGTGCCATTTTTGAACGTTTCAGTTCCGCCTTGCAATTTATTTCGGTCACACATTTACACATCCCACATATGGTTCACATTCTAGATGACTTCTTATTCATGGGTCCAGTTAACTCTCCTATATGTCAAAGAAGTTTAGACAATTTCTTAAGATTTTGTGCCCAAATTGGCGTGCCCATCAAATCAGATAAAACTGTCACGGCTACTCCTATCATTACCTTTATGGGTCTTGAATTAGACTCAATCCTTATGGAAGCACGTCTTCCTGCGGACAAGTTAATAAAAGCCAGGACACTTTTAAGCTCTTTCGTTAAGTCACGTAAGGTCACCCTTAAGGAACTGCAATCCCTTTTGGGTCTTTTAAATTTCTGCTGCCAAGTCATAGTTCCCGGTCGCGGTTTCTTGCGCAGACTCATAGATTTGACACTGAATGTCTCCAAACCTCACCATCACATTACGCTAAACAAGGAAAGCCGCAAGGACCTACGCGCTTGGCACTTATTCCTTGAACATTTTAATGGGAAACAAGTACTCACTGAACAACGTTGGCTCACGTCCGATACTTTGCATCTTCATACAGATGCATCTGGAACTTTAGGTTTCGGAGCTATTTTTGAGTCACACTGGTTTTCAGGTACCTGGCCAGAAGCTTGGTTGGCTTATGACATAACTTTTAAGGAAATTTTTCCAATTTCTCTTTCATTGGAAATCTGGGGTCAACAACTTAGAAATAAGTGTATCGTTTTACACACTGACAATGAAGCCGCGGTTCACATTATTAATAAACAGACATGCCGAGTCCCTGTCATTATGTCACTAGTCCGCCGTATCATTTTAGCCAGTATGAAATATAATATCCTTTTGCACGCACAACACATCCCGGGAAAATACAATTTATTACCTGACCTCCTTTCTCGTTTACAGATCGCCAAATTCAAGGAAAGGGCTCCCCTCATGGACCAGCTTCCAACAACCATTCCAGAGTACCTGTTCATAATTTGAATCAAACAGTTTACAATTTATTAAACAGATCCCTTGCTCCTTCCACAAAAGCCAGCTATAAAAATGCTTTTCTCCAATACCAACGCTTTCATTTGGCTCATTATCCTACGCTGCAATGCTTACCCATTTCATCTGAACGCTTGGCACAATTTATCGCGTACTGTCACAATCAAAATTTTCGGGCTAACACTATTTCTACATACGTTTCCGCTCTTGGTTACATTCATAAATTATACAATATGGTCAACCCCACGGAATCCTTCGTGATAAAAAAGTTATTGTACAGCATCCGCCGCATGTCAACTGCGGACAAACGCCTGCCTTTCACTGTGGCCAACATCCAAACTTTACTGGCTGCCCTCCATTCCCACATACTGGACCATTACAACCGGGTCCTTTTAAAGGCCATGTTTCTTACTGCCTTTTTGGCCTTTTCCGGGTAGGGGAACTTTCCATTTCCCAAAACGGTCACCAAAATACCGTGTTGCGCAAGGACCTCACTTTCATATACACAAATGCCAATGTCTCATCGGCAGTAATAAATGTTCGTAATTACAAACACTCACAAGGTCAAGCTACCGCTGTTCCACTTGCCCTTCAATCTGACAAACAGCTATGCCCTGTTCGTGCATTAGTAAGATACCTACGGCTATGCCCTACGCAAACAGGCCCCCTTTTCCAATTTCGTAATGGGGATCCTGTCACCACTGCTTTCTTTAGGTCAAATCTTCGAACATGTGTTGTGGCTTCTGATCTAAATCCACAATTTTACACATCCCACTCTTTTCGCATCGGAGGTGCTACTCACGCCCATTCCCATAAAATGCCTGCCTCCCAACTACAACGTTTGGGACGTTGGCGATCAAACGCATATGTTAAGTACATTCGATCTACACCATTACCCCTTTAATACCCCCAACTTATCAGACACTGACTGTGTAGGCGGCAGCGTTTTGATTACATTATGGAGGGGAACCATACGTGCTTTGCATCTCTAGCCAGTTCATTTTTATTTTCATCCAAGAATATGGACTCTACGTCTTGGAAGTTTCCTTTTTGTTACCTGACAGTTTAAGGCTGCAGGTATTTATGTGTTTTTCAATTATTTTTTTTCCCTTATGTACATAATTTATGTAACATTTGCTGTATCAATTATATTTTATGCTTTTGTATTGTCTAACGGTTTAAAAACCACAGCCTCATCGCTTTCCTGCAGGATTGCTTACATTTACATCTAACAGTTGTTTCGGTCACTGTGCAAGCGTAGTAGCACTACGTCTTGCAAGTTTCTCTTGAGTTTACCTGACAGTTTTAGGCTGCACATAATTTTTAATATTTTCTTTTCTTGTGTACATAATTTATGTAAAATTTAATGTATTAATTTTCCTTGTTTTGTCTGACGGTTAAGGCCGCAGCCTTCCACAGGAGGGCTTATATTTGCATCCCTACATGGTTTATGTCACTGTACATTTTACCATAGATTTATGTTCACTGTTCAGTTTAGGGTTATACGTAAATTATACCCTTTTTACAGTGCCAGTAGTTTTTAGTTTATGCCAATGTCTGCTGCATAGTTTTTCTTTAGTTGTCTGACAGTTTAAGGCTGCAGCAACAAAGTTACATGTTTCACATGTTTTACTTAACATGTTCAGTTTTTCCTTTTTTTTCGTATTTTGGTTTTCACTTGTTTTGTTTCGTGTTTTATATTATGATTTAGATTTGACCTTCATGTACAGATCTCATCATTTATCCATTGTTCACATCCGTGACATTTTTGTGTGTTTTTCTAGTCATACTTTGTCTATTTTATTAGCAATTTACATTGTGCAATTGTTAAACCTGCTGGTTATTTCTCTAGTCTGTGTTCAATTTTAATAACCTACCTGCATAATACTTCAAAATGGCAATGTCTACTATTTTACACATATTTTTGACTTCACCTTAAATTATTTTTGCCCTAGGCAATCCATTACTCTTCATAATGCTTTTTTACTATTATTTTATGCAGCTTACATGCAATTTTCGATTTATTCTCAGTAAGTGTCCAGGCCACACGGCTGTTCACTTAACCATACAGTCTACAATTTGTTTTTGACGGTTTAAAGCCACTACATATACCTTTAGGGGTAGCTCCCCCCTTTCTATATGAGGTCCTCTCCCGTACTCCATGGGCGGCGGGGTTACCTTTCAGGTTCCCCTTGTGGCGGGTTTTTACCGCCCATTATGCCATTCAGTAAAATATGTTTTCTGTTTCTTTAGTTCTTTTATGGCATTTTAAAATAAATGCCCTTTTTCAATCAATCATTGTCTTTGTTATTTCCTTCGTGGCATACGAGTCCGTCCGGTCTATGACCTTTTCTTTACCACTAGGACAATACATAAATAATATTTTATGCATACATAAAATTTTTTATGTGATTGTTCGCCTTCTAGTCTAATTATAGAGATTAATCACGTGACCGATCTAACCAATAATAATCTATCCCAGCCACGCTATGTTATTAACCAATCGGCTTAAGTTATAAGACCACGTGAACCCTTTGGCCAATCAATATTGATATTGGCCTTTATGCGCTCGGATTTTCTACTTGCAGCTGCTAATACAATAAATTGAGCTTATTTTCAATACCCACCGCCACCCCTTCTCCGCCTAGAACGGAATTGTTTGTTTTTTATGTGAATTTTTTATGTAGTATTTTCATTTTGTCTCATAATACCTTCAAAGTGCCTTTATGAAAATGTGTTTTTATGATATGTTCTTTTGCTACATGTCTTTATGACAATGGGTTTTTACGATATGTTCGTTAGCTACATGTCTTTTTATTACTGTTCTTGTATAGCTTTATGGGCGTGGTTTACCGCCCATTATGTTTTGGCGGGCGGGTTTTTACCGCCCATTATGCCATTCAGTAAAATATGTTTTCTGTTTCTTTAGTTCTTTTATGGCATTTTAAAATAAATGCCCTTTTTCAATCAATCATTGTCTTTGTTATTTCCTTCGTGGCATACGAGTCCGTCCGGTCTATGACCTTTTCTTTACCACTAGGACAATACATAAATAAATACACAAAGAATGGAAAACATTCCAGTACACAACAGATAAATGAGTACAAAATACCCGTGTATAAAATGGGACGTTCCCAATTCCAGTGTGGTGCTATTTTTACTATCTTATACTTTACACACCTAACGTGAATTAAATAGGAACGCAAACATAGCAGATTATTCATGAACTGTGCGATATGTGTATGGCTTGTTGTACATTCTTAATATTTAAGTTGAATGTCAAAAGTATATGCTTTGGTTATAAACAATGCACATTACACGAAATAAGGAAAATGTGATCAATTGACAATTCAGAAAGTTCGACATACAGTACATGTAGAAAACATGTGAAATAAGTCGCGTTTATAATAAATCGTCAAAACAATGGGGAAAATGACGCAATAAGTATGTCATTTTATAACGCCATCAATCAGCTGATTCATTTTACGGATGGCGAAAAATTATGTCATATGACTATATTTCAAGGTTGAAGGTCGTATAATTTTGAAGCTTAAGTTTTGTCGACTTTGTTTCTTATGAAAAATCATTCAGTGGTAAAGACTTAAGTAAATATAAATAAAAAAAATAACAAAACAAAAATCGTGTAATTTTATATATTATTTCAGCATTTCTTTTGGTGAATATGTCATATATATATATTTCTGCAAAATATGCACATTTTCTTCTAATGGGTGACCTTAAAATTCGATAAATGAACCAAACAATATCGACCTAATTTTAGCGCATATCGCATGACGTCATTTAAAAAGTAGTCCGTGCACGCGATAGGTATATTCCACAGTGTTGAATACAAGCAAGTATATTCCACAACGTGTTATACCGTCAATGTCGCGGTGAAAATGGGATAAAATATATTATATGCATGTATGTATTAATGGCTTGGAAATAAAAAATACATAACAACCCTGGTAACAAAAAAACATTACAACCCTTCCCTTATTATAAAGGACAAATAGGATAATCAGTGAAACAGCTATAAAAAAACAAGAGCATCGCATAACGGATGCCAACGCTCGGCTGCGGGTGCATTTTAAAATAAATGAAAGCTTTTCAGAATTATTTTGTTTAGAGGTCACAGTGACCTTGACCTTTGACCTAGTGACCCAAAAATGGGTGTGGCGTGTAGAATTCATCAAGGTGCATCTACATATGAAGTTTCAAAGTTGTAGGTAGAAGCACTTTGATTGTAGAGCAAAATGTCTAAGTTTTAACACGACGCCGGCGGACGGCGAGCTGGCTATGACAATACCTAGAACAGCCGAGCTAAAAAAGACAAATACAATATTTGATAAATAAATAACTCAACTCGTGTATCTAGGAAACAAATGTTCTGACCAAACTTCATGAAAATTGGACCAAAAATGTGACTTCTAGAGTGTTCAAATGTTTTCACTATATACATATAGAGAAAACTGCCAGGTTCACTTGCAGCCATGTTCGTTCACCGATCGCAACCATTATCAAACTTTTCCAAGATATCAATAAAACCAATGTTTTGACCAAGTTTCATGATGATTGGGCAAACCATGTGACTTCTTGACTGTTCAAATGCCTTTTTACTATATAAATATAAGGAAAACTGCCCCGTCCCCCTGGCAGCCATTTTTTTCAACAGACCAGAACCATTTTCTAAACTTAACCCGCATATCTAGGAAACAAATGTTCTGAACAAATTTCATGAAGATTGGACCAAAAATGTGACTTCAAGAGTGTTTACATGTATTCACTACATACATATAGAGAAAACTGCCTCAATCCCTGGTGGCCATGTTTTTTCACCGATCTGGACCATTTTCGAACTCGACCGAGATATCAATAAAACAAATGTTTTGACCAAGTTTTATGATGATTGGGCAAAAATTGTGAGTTCAAAAGTGTTCACAAGGTCTCTCTATAGGTAAAAAAGGAAAATTACCCCGTCCACTGGCGGCCATGTTTTTCAACGGACCAGAGCCACTTTTGAACTCAACCAACATTTCATTAAGACAAACATGACGACAAAGTTACATGAAGATTGGGCATGAAATGTGACTTCAACAGTGTTTACAAAATTTTACTTTTTTATACCTAGTGACCTAGTTTTTGACCCAGCATGACCCAGTTTCTAATCGAGGTATCATTGGGACAAAACTTATGACCAAGTTTCATGAAGATCTGGCAAGAAATGTGGCCTCTAGAGTGTTTACAAACCAAATGTGGACGGACGTACCACGGACGGACACACGATGGACAAAGACCGATCCTAAAAGCTCACCTGAGCAATTAGGTGAGCTAAAAACAAATTCAGCAATTATTTTCAGTATTTTAACCCTTAGCATTAAATAAAAGACCTGTTTTATTCACTACCATACCTGTACTGCTGCTCTCTGCCTCTCCCCTGGGGGGCCCCTCTGCCCCTGTCTTCACGTCCCCTGCCCCTCTTTGCCCCTGTGGTGGGGCCTTCTATCCCAGCCCAGGGTTTAGGGAGAGGTCCCGGAGCTGATCCAGATGGGGGTTCAAAACTTGGACTTGGACGTGAAGCTCCACCTCTTATTACACCATCTGCTAATAGACCATGGTCTTGGTAATGCTATATGCAAATGGGTACTAAACAGTCTTTGTTAAAGAGAACCTGGAACCCTAAACATCTGATTAATGTTAAAGCATGATTTTCAATGTGCACCAGTAGTTATTAATTTTCAAATAGCTTACAAATCCTTTATTTTATCTTTTCTTAAGTTTTTTTTACAATATTAAAAACTACCAGATCAATGCACGCAAATCATGACCCTACTTTACAAGCCAATCAACCCTTAACCGCTAAGATACGTATTTTGATACATG
Organism: Dreissena polymorpha; assembly: GCF_020536995.1. Taxonomy (NCBI): domain Eukaryota; kingdom Metazoa; phylum Mollusca; class Bivalvia; order Myida; family Dreissenidae; genus Dreissena; species Dreissena polymorpha. The sequence continues at coordinate 75,321,302 of NC_068360.1, read as the reverse complement.
TGTGATCCCCTAGAAAGTTAACTGTTATTTAAGACCCTTCTTTCTACATTCAAATTTTGAAGACTTCAATTCTAACCGTTAGATACTGATGAGCAGCAAACGGCATAAAACCTAAACAGACTGCAATTTTTTACATCGCTTCTTATTGGGGGAAATATTTAAATGATCAATAGTTGGAAGATCTTGCAATATAAAGTACAGACATATCTAAAAGTTGTGCTGTTGTAAAACAGAGAAGCGTGTAAAAGTATTTACCAGCTTCTAAATTTTCATGGAAATGCTTTTTGCTATATCAACATGACTGGAAACAGACTGGCCATATATACCTTACAGCAAAATAGGACCCTGTGAATTAAAATACTCATGACATCCTTTATAAATACTGGTAAGTCTTGTTCTAGAGAAACTGGGCTTAATGCATACGAGAAAAGTGTCATCCCACAGTTCAGTCCCAAAATGCTTTAATCAGAGATAAAAGACATTATTTAAACAAAAAATACCATTTAAGCGGAACTTGTTGTCCCTGATAAGTCTGTCAGACTGCTCTGGCTAATATGGGAGGACACTTTAAGCACATGCATTAAGCCCAGTTTTGACAGAGCTAAAATGAAAGGCCCATTGTAGTTTCCAAGGTGTGCTTACTGTCCTGTCTGCCCTGGGTCGAGGGATTCTCATTGGGTGGCTCTGCAGACACAAACTCTTTCTTGGCCTCTTGACGACTAGAAGCTGCCTGCAAACCAAAGCGCACGAAATCACATGATATGCCTTGAAACTGGTATATTCCATTAAATTGAAAGAAACACAAACATGCACATATACTTAGTGATGTAAGTTACTGCAATTAAGTGACCAACCTGCTTAGATAATTACTACTTAGATATTTCTACTATGTTGTCTTATGAGCAGGGTTTGATCATATTTGCAAATATAACAAACTACTCCTTGAACTGATTTGGATCATAGTTGCAATGATGACCAACATAATTATCTAATTATTAACCTTAATTGAGGTAAGAGTGGGGTTAAACAATTTTCATTAAGTTCAACATTTTGAAAGAACTTTCAAAAATGCCATATTTGTACAGGAACGTAGATAATAACCAAAACGTTTTACATGGCAACAAGAGATTTGTTCGTCAGAAACACAATGCCCCCTACTGCGCTGCTTTGAAATAAAATTTATATTTATCATTTTGCAGGTATAGAATTCATCTCCCTTTAAAGCTTATTACTTCCCTTGGATTTTGTCCAATCCAACCGGAGGGGGGAGGGGGGAGGCTGTAGAAGACAGTCAAAAATGACCAAGTCAGACATCACTGACAACCAAGGCCTGTGGTTTATCAAAGATATCATAGCCAGAGTTCATCATGTATCTATGGACATAAGTCCACAGGTGTGTAATGAATCCTACCATTCACAAGTTAGTACAGGAAAGAAATGATAATAATATCATTAAAGTTCACGTGCCGCGATTTTAAAAACCCGTAAAACACCTTTATTTATCGAATTTAGTGCATATCTAAACTATTTCGCACCTCACTTTATTTCAAATACGGTGTAATAAGCGAGAACGAATAGAACAAAGTCGCGATTTTCCACACATACCGATGTACTCGCCATTTTCATTAAAACCGGAAATGACGTCACAAATCTTCCATTGTTCATGCTCTCAATAAGGAACCGGCGTTAGAAAGCTTTGGATGTATTATCTCTCGAAACTTTAGTTAGAAAAATTGATGGAAAATGGAATATGATAGGGATTATGACGAGTTTTCCGTTCAACCTTGAATGTATGAGTCAGAATTTAGTGACAGTCTGTCAGATTTTTTATGATTCTGACTCGGACAGCGAGGTTTATTTTGTCAATGCTCAAGATAACCATCGTGTTGGGAACACGGATTAGTAAATACATAACTGTGTTTCATGCACGCGTCGGGGCAAAAAAAATATTTTTGATTGTTATTCTACAGTCCAAGCTTGTTGAATATGACTAGGTTACACAAAGCACTGATTAATAATAAAACAAGAATATCAGTGAAACTGATGGATGCTCCCCGATGATGCGCTTTGTCAATGTATGTGTTAATAAACACCTAAAAAATCTATTATTAGCTTTGGTGACATTGACCCAGTGACCTCAAACCTCATCAAAAGGTAGAGGTCCATGCAAGGTACCTACATACCAAATATGAAAGCGATTGGTAAAGTATTGAAGGCACTATGAGAAACGGTAGCAAAAGTGTGACGGAAGGAAGTCTATTATTAGCCTCGGTGACCTTGACCTTGACCCCAGTGACCTCAAATCTCATCAAAAGGTAGAGGTCCATGCAAGGTACCTACATGCCAAGTATGAAAGCGATTGGTAAAGTATTGAAGGCGCTATGAGAAACGGTAGCAAAAGTGTGACAGAAGGAAGTCTATTATTAGCCTCGGTGACCTTGACCTTGACCCCAAACCTCATCAAAAGGTAGAGTTCCATGCAAGGTACCTACATGCAAAGTATGAAAGCGATTGGTAAAGTATTTAAGGCGCTATGAGAAACGGTAGCAAAAGTGTTACGGAAGGAAGTCTATTATTAGCCTCGGTGACCTTGACCTTGACCCCAGTGACCTCAAACCTCATCAAAAGGTAGAGGTCCATGCAAGGTACATTCATGCCAAATATAAAAGAGATCGGTTAAGTATTGAAGGTGCTATGATAAACTGTAACAAAAGTGTGACAGAAGAATCTATTATTAGCCTCAGTGACCTTGACCTTGACCCCAGTGACCTCAATCCTCATTAAAAGGTAGAGGTCCATGCAAGGTACCTACATGCCAAATATTAAAGAGATCGGTTAAGTATTCAGTGCTCCAGCTAGGATTTAAAAAGGGCAGGGGGGCTTTTTTGTCAAAAGGGCACTTTCCACGCGCGGTATTTTGCCAAAAGGGCATTTTCGAGCATGGGGCTTTTCCGAAATGCTTCCTGTTGCATGTTAATTTATATGTTATTAATAATTGCTAGAATATATTATTCCCATTATTATTGAACCATTTAAATATAATGTGAACAATGAGAAATTAATTAATTACTTGTAATGTAATAAGAGATTTATGAATTATATGTAAAAAAAATAATTTATGAAGGTGCTATGAGAAACTGTTACAAAAGTGTGATGAAAGTGAGGAAGTAAGGAAGGAAGGAAGGAAGGACAAACTGGCAACTATATGCTCCGCCAACATTTTATTTCGGGGAGCATAAAAATAGAGTGTGATAATTGCACCGGTTCTGATTAGGAAGGAATGTTAGTATTTCTGATGACATGAATTTTAATTTAAAACATTGTTTCAAGCAATAATAAGGGTTTAAGTGTGAACACTTATATTAATTCATTGATAAATACAACCTTCGTTATAATCACATGATAATCAAAACAATAGCATGGTGTAGGTCCAAGTGGGCAGAGTGGGACATTTATGGGACACGGAGATGCACCCCTTGGTTAGCTAAGCTGTAGCACTGGTCTGATAGTAATACATTTTATGACTGTTTGTTGATATAATTCGGCTTGGGCTAATCTCTTATCTTAAATCATACTGAGTCTACAATAATCAACTGTGATATATCCACAGATAAGGCACATTTCATCAGCCAAATAGCCATAAAGTCCATGACACTCTGTATGGACTAATACACAACATTGGTAACTGGTGTGAATTTGACTGGTAGCCATGGAAATTCTTGAAACGTAAAAAACTTAGAAATCAATCATAATGTCTATGTATATAGTGTTGTCTAAGGCTATTAAAAACTGAACATTCGAGTAAAAAATGAAAGTGATCTTGGAGATCGTTACATTGATTACATAAAACCGCTTGAGAAGTTTAAATATTGTTCAACTTGTATTTATGATAGTACGCACAAAGTCAATTTAATTTTCGGATAATTATAGGGTTTAACCTTTGATCCGCGTATACTATGTTTTAAAATTTTGCATATAATTGTATGAACCAATGGCCGTGGTGTCAAAATAATGTAGGAGCAAACGTCCGCCTCGTCAAAATTAGCGTGAGAGCGATTGTCCTTTGGAGCCATTGTTCGGATACCCATTACAGAGAAATGCCAAGCTGTTATTGTAATGAAATCAATAAAGTGTACTAATAATAACAATCCATGCACAAACCCTCCTCAATTTACATTTTTATCTGAATATTTCAATATAACATAATGAATGATGTTAGTAAATAATATTACTATTTTAAGTAATACTATTCCAATTCCATTTTAAAATGGCTTTTAATAATTTGTGTAATAGACAGTAATTAATTTGAATTAAATATCAGTACAAAAATGTTATTTTTGATACTTTGTTGGTTATTTAGCTGTAGCTTAGCTTGTTTATTTATAAAATGAAATGAATTTGTCCTTTTTTATCGCTGTTCCACTGATTAACCATTTTGTCCTTAATAATAAGAGCAGGGCTGTAATTTATTGTTTGTTACTAAGCCGTTAATACATACATGCGTATAATATATTATTCATCCATTTCTTACGAGTAACATCATCCTTGGCAAAACCGAATAGTCCCTTGTTTCCCTTTCCGCACATTCTTTGCACCCGAAAAACACACACACTGACAGTGGAATAACGATTGTCGTGCAAAAAACACACACAGAAAAATCACATGTTATTAATAAAACTTGTATTAAAAGAACTGTATTAACATAGCACGATATTGAGTGTCAAAGTTGACATAAAGCGCGAAGTGTTCGATCCGTAATAACAATGGACAAGTTTCCGTGTCATGCGCGTTGAGTGAATGTGACGTCACAACCAAAAATAGGTGGCGGAAATACCTGGGCGGTTTACGGAAAACAAGACCATCGTTTTTAGTATTTTAATATTTTTTGCCATTGCTCTTGTTGATACCACTCGTTTTAGAATATACATATTTATAAAATAGCATTTTTCGTTATAAAATCGGCATTGGACCTTTAAAAAAAACTTTGACAAATCCATCATTTGAGTTATAAATAATCAAAATAAAAAATCTGTACAGTAACTGTGAAAAGAAATAAAATTCTTGGTAAGGAAATATATAATCTGAGATTTATAATTATATAAATTACTTCTCTTGAAAATAATTGTCTCTAACAAATCTCTATTTTTAGTAGCAAAGAATTAAAAGCCACTACCGTGACTGTGGATTCACCACTCAAAATGTGCAGCTCCATGAGATACACATGCATGCCAAATATCAAGTTGCTATGTTTAATATTAAATAATTATCTCCCTTGAAAGCTTATTACTTCCCTTGGATTTGTATTTTTTGACCTTAGACCTTGAAGCATGACCTTGACCTTTTACCACGATGTGCTTGTCAGAAACACAATGTCGCCTACTGCGCCGCTTTGACTTATTTAACAAAAATATATAAGTTAGCAGGTCAGACGATTATGTCCATTTACAGCTTATTACTTCCCTTGGATTTGTTTTTTTCAACCCCGTGACCTAGTTTTTGACCCGGCATGACCCATATTCAAACTTGACCTAGATATTGTCTAGATACAACTTCTGACCAAGTTTCGTAAAGATCGGATGAAAACTATTTGAATTAGAGAGCGGACACGAAAATTGTGACAGACTGACAGACAGACTGACTGACATAGATAACAATATACCCCCTTTTCCTCGAAAGGGGGCATAAAAACATGTCAGACAAAAAGCAAGCACAGACTACTGACCTGGGAAAGTGAAGATGCCGGCTGGTTCTCGGGTTTTCTCAGGTTTGTCACTTCAGTTGGTGGCTTCTTATTTGAACCAGTCTCACTGTTCCCTGACTGAGCAGGGGGAGCCCTGGCATCAGATGGCTGACTAGTCTGTAAGGGCACATACATGCCATGAATTGCCAATCAATACCAAGTATAATTTGACATTCCATGTGGTTAAAAAAGAACATAGTTGGCTTAGTTGCAAACTCCAATTAATTAACTTTTATTTATGAAACTAACAAGCCTAGCAACAACTGGTCAAATTCCCTTATGCAAAAGAGGCTTGTTCTAGGAAAACTTGGCTTAATGCATGCGACCAACGAGACATGCCTGATTAGCCTGTGACATTTGCACAGGCTAATCCTCAATGACATTTTCCGCCTAAAATTGGATTCTTGCAAAGAGACTTTTTAATGCGAAAAATACCATGTAAGTGTAAAGTTTTGTCCCTGATTAGCCAGTGCAGACTGCACAGGCTTACTTGAGATATCATTTTGCAATTGCATCAAGCCCACTTTTCCAATAACGTGGCTCAAATGTTTCTTACCACAGTGTCTGATACCTGCGCAATCTTTCTCTTCTCCCAGATATTCTCCTTGGGCAGTGGGGCTGGTAACAGCTTGGCGGGCTCCTCAGGCTGGCCCGGCGGGCTCTTGCCCGTTGTGTGCGGGCGCCCCTTCTCCCTCTCCCCGGACAGGAAGTCAGTCAGGCCCATCTTCTTGCCCTTCTGCTTCTTTCCACCTGTACATTGAAAAAGGGTCAAATAATGAAAAAATATTCATAATATAATACTCTTCATAAATAATTAACATTTAATAAAATAAGTTAAAACTTTATAAAACATTTGTTCCAAATGAAGTATTATCACAATTGAAAGTAAGCATGAAATAACATGAATGAAAATATATTGACATCACTGGAGTCAAAGAAATGTTGTCATATCAAAATTAGTGGACAGTTAATTTCCACCTAATGTTTAAGCAAAATGAACTATAATCAATCATTCAAGTATTTGGAACAATCATTTATTCGTAGCTTGAAATTTAAGCATGGTATTGTTTGATCATGGTTAATTATCAAAACCCGACTGAACAAGGAAAATCGGAATACTAAACAAGATGGCCATGATGGCCCTGAATCGCTCACCTGACTAACCAAATACAATTCCAACCCAGATTTCATCAAGATAAACATTCTGACCAAATTTCATAAATATTGGATGAAAACTGTGACCTCTATTGTCTACACAAGGTTTTTCTAATGTTTTAACCTATTGACCTATTTTTGAACCCAGGTGACCCAACCCAGATATCATCAAGACAAACATTCTGACCAAATTTCACGAAGATCGGATGAAAACTGTGACCTCTATTGTCTACACAAGGTTTTTCTATTATTTGACCTAGTGACCTAGTTTTTGACCCCAGATGACCCAAATACAATCCCAACCAATATTTCATCAAGATAAACTTTCTGACCAAATTTCATAAGGATTGGATGAAAACTGTGTCCTCTACTGTCTACACAAACAAAATCGTTGATGGTTTTTATATTATTTGACCTAGTGACCTAGTTTTTGACCTCAGATGACCCAAATACAAACCCAACCCAGACTTCATTAAGATAAACATTCTGACTAAATTTCGTAAAGATTGGATGAAAACTGCGACCTCTTTTGTCTACACAAGGTTTTACTATTATTTGACCTAGTTTTTGACCTAGTGACCTAGTTTTTGATCCCAGATGACCCAAATACATTCCCAAGCCAGATTTCATAAAGATAAACATTCTGACCGAATTTCATAAAGATTGGATGAAAACTGCGACCTCTATTGTCTACACAAGGTTTTTCTATTTTTTGACCTAGTTTTTGACCCCAGATGACCCAAATACAATCCCAACCCAAATTTCATCAAGATAAACATTCTGACCAAATTTCATAAACATTGGATGAAAACTGTGACCTCTACTGTCTACACAAACAAATTGTTGATGATTTTTCAATTATTTGACCTAGTGACCTAGTTTATGATCCCTGATGACCCAAATACAAACCCAACCCAGATTTCATCAAAATAAACATTCTGATCAAATTTCATAAAGATTGGATGAAAACTGTGATCTCTACTGTCTACACAAACAAATTGTTGACGGACGGACGCACGCACACAAACACGCACACACAACGGACGCAGGACATCATACAGTCACATAAGCTCAACATGTCACTTCGTGACAAGTGAGCTAAAATGTGTTCTATCATTTTGTGCCACACACTGAAATTTTACTACTATTATAAGTCGTGAGAAAACCTTCAAGATCACAATCATCATACGGGCCAAAATAGCTTTAAACTAAAATAATTATGTCCCAGGTATGACAGACAAAAAAGTAAACATAAGAAAAAAAGCAAAAAATTTAAGGTAGCGCACCTCTAATGATTTGCCCCGATTTATTTTACGATCATTGCCGATCTTCAATGATCGGTTATTTCCGAGAGATGCATTTTATTTTTTTCAAAGTTCGAATTTTGTTATATGTTTACATAATTCCTTTAGAATACATTATTTTCACAATAAATATTGACTTTGATCCAAATATCATCTGAAAAAATACGATTTCACGATTTCTTCAAAGATTGGCGAGCCTTTTTACCTGTTTACTTATGTATATCTAATTTAAGCTTTCACAAATGTGAAGTTGTCGTGGCCTAGCGGTTAAGGCGATGGACTACACATTTTTTAGGATCTTCCCGCGCGGGTTCGAATCCTGCCGACATACTTTTTGCGACACGTTTTATTTCTTTTCTAACGTAATTTGATTTAATGTAGCATATATATGCTATGGTTTTTGTTTAATATGTTTACATTTGTATGCACATCCTTCAATTTTTAAAATTAAAACAACGTTATGGCTAAATTGGGTGATTAACTACTGAAAATACGAATGATGCATGTTGCATTTTTATTTAAAAAAATAAACGGTAAATCTGTATATTTCTTGGTATTTTTGCTATTTATAGTGTTTCTATAAAAACTATGTTTAAAATATAACTTAAATGATACTATTTTGAATTTTATGACACTTTGTTTTTAACCGACCCAATTTTTACTTCGCTGAAATCACTTACATTTCATGGCGCTCTTCCATAGATAAAATTTGTAAAAAATAAATGACTGTAAAAGAATACTTATTTCATCTTGTTTATATTTTAAACACCTTAACTGCATCTATACACACGTGTCTAACGTGTCAATTGACGTTCTGTGGTGCGTTATAACTCAAATAAAAACAGCGTCAAAAGACGTCATTTGGTGCGCTATGATTCTTCAAAGAAAATCCCCCAGTCATTTAAAAATATTATTTTAATTGTTTTAAAACTTTCCCGCATAGATAGTAAAATCCCGACTCAAACGATTCCCCAATACATCCGTTTCAACCCGACTCTATTAATGTATACTTACTACTTTAAGTTTTTATTTATTACCCGACAATACCGTTTATTCCGTTTTTATACATTACTTTCTGGTAAGTATTTACGATAAAAGCTCTCAATTATTTCTTTAACACAAACCTTGCCATTTTTTATAGTATCAAATAAATTTAAAGTGACTATTTATAGATTTGATGACATATTGCCTCTGAACATGCGTCAATCCGCTGACGTGTTGTGTGCTTGTTAAAACGCTCAATTCACGCACGTTTTCTATGCAAATGATGCGGCGTTGTACGTGCTTCATAATTTTTGCGCTCTTTTTAATTGAGAAAAAGAATCAACATAAAATAAATGTGCACTGCTTATTCGAAGCAAGATTATTTCAACGTTGCGGTAACATTTGCATTCGGAAGTGTGTTTCAGATTAAAGACGCGTAAACATCGACTTTCGGGAATGGGTTTCGGATTACAAATTTAATTATTCCCATTTGAGATTTAAACAAATTTTAACAGTTGTGTTATGATTTCAACAATAAACACTTTACGAGTCGAATAAATGTTTTGACGGAATTATGCATGAAATTCACGTTGTCCACGAGGATTACGGTCAGTTGCCATAATCAGTATTTTAAGCAACTGGCTAAGATTTCTGTGGCAATTACATGTACGTCACAAGTCCTCTGCATGATTTAACTGCAGGTATTGCCTGCCTACTGCTGTCACTCATACAAAGCGTGCGCTCTCATTGGCCAATATTGATTTTCTAATAGAGCGACGCTCCGCCTTTAGACGGGCTTTAGTTGGGTAAAGCGACAAAGGATCGTAAATTGGCTTTCAAAATTTTTGGCGAAGTCGATATCGCTTTGATCTTAAACTGCAATAACTGTCAGAATACACTGATCGGACAATTTCAGGCGCCCCACGGAATCTGATTTCGAAATTCAAGCGCCCCGCTGAGGGACCGTTAAATTGCCTGTGTGAAAGCACTGTGTTAAGTAATGTGCACGAAATCTGAGCGCAAAACTGCGATTGAGTTTATATATACTTCCAGAGCCGCCATACTAAAAAATGTCAAAGGCTCTGGGAGTACGTTGATGTGTACTAGGTTTGAAGGTACACTTAAGGTAGCGCACCTCTAATGCGCACATATCCAAATATAATTTAATTAATTATTTTCCTAATCAGCATCATTTCACTGAACTACATGCAAATTTGTAGGTAGGCTTTCCATGCTTTAAAAAAAATATACCGATTTTTTTCAAAACCACACTCACGCTCGGCTTTTGTCCAGTTAATTTTCACCCCTGGGGTATATAAAAGTTCCATAATTCATTCAAATTTCCAAATATGGACATGCAGTTGGTGTGTACAGATGCAGTAAAGGTGTTTAAAGTTTAAACAAGATTAATAAGTATTATTTTACAGACATTTATTTTTTACAAATTTTAATCTATGGAATAGCGCCATGAAATGTAAGTGATTTCAGCCAAGTAAAAATTGGGTCGGTTAAAAACAAAGTGTCATAAAATTCAAAATAGTATCATTTAAGTTATATTTTAAATTTAGTTTTTATAGAAACACTATATACAGCAAAAATACCAAAAAATAGACAGATTTACCGTTTACTTTTTGAAATAAAAATAAAAATGCAACATGCATCATTCGTATTTTTAGCAGTAAATTAATCAATGTAGCCATAACGTTGTTTTAATTTTAAAAATTGAAGGATTCGCATACAATTTTCAACATATTTAACAATAAACATAGCTTATGTGTTATATTAAATCAAATTACGTTAGAAAAGAAATAAAACGCGTCGCAAAATGTATGCGATGTCGGCAGGAATCGAACCCGCGCGGGAAGATCCTAAAAGATATCTAGTCCATCGCCTTAACCACTCGGCCACGACAACTTCACATCGGTGCAAACTTAAATAAGATATCCATAAGTAAACAGGTAAAGAGGCTCGCTCGATCTTTGAAGAAATCGCGAAATCGTATTTTTCAGATGATAATTAGATCAAAGTCAATATTTATAGTGAAAATAATGTATTCTAAATGAATAAGTTAAACATATATCAAAATTCGAAGTTTGAAAAAAATAAAATGCATCTCTCGGAAATAAGCGATCATTGAAGATCGGCAATGATCGTAAAATGAATCGCGGGAAATCATTAGAGGTGCGCTAACTTAAACAATTGGTATAATTTTCACCTTGCAATGATATTTCCAATTGAAGCAACAATAAAACCTGTTAAAATCACAAATCTTTCATAATCACACACAAACTACCGAATGACTGCAAACTGTAGGCCTAAAACATTTCAAGTTGCAATCTATCTATGCATGGTGTCCAACTGACATTAAGACAAAGGTCTTTGATGGCAGTGCCAAGTTAATTGGGGCGATTTCCAGGGAGTGTTACACATTAGGAAGGCATCAGTCAACACTATTGTACTGAAACAATGCACAGGTATAAATGAGTTTTCTTGATATCATTAAAACAAATGTTCTGACTAAGTAATATGAAGATTTGACTAAGATTGGACAATAAATGTGACTTCTAGAGTGTTTGCAAGCTTTTTCTTTAATTTGACCTAGTGACCTTGTTTTGACCTCGCATGACCAAGTTTCAAACTCGACCAAGATATCATTAGGACGAATCTTCTGACCAAGTTTCATGAGTTCAGACAATAAATGTGGCCCCTAAAGTGTTAACAAGGCAAAATGTTGACGACGGACAAAAGGTGATCACAAAAGCTCACCATGAGCAAGTTGTGCTTTAATAGATGAGCTAAAAAGACATATGAATAAAATTTTAATGTTTCATATTAATTGTATTACTAACCTTTTTGATTGACTGGTGTACGACTCAATGTGTTCTCTTCATTTCCCATTAGTCTTGGTTCCATTTCTGACCTGTTCCCTCTGTCGGATTGCACATTATCTACACTCACATTGTCCGTTTGGATGTCAGGTTCAGCTACAACATATGTTTTGCTTTTGATTATTAAACAACAAAAACAACTTGTATATCATCTGCCGGTTGTCAGTTTAGATAAGTAAAGCATTCATTTATTCAAATACTAAAGATTGACTATGCCCATTTGTTTGAAAATAAGAAAATTATTTATTGCTTTAAATAGTTAAAACTTATGATGATTTTGTGGACAATTTACATTTAAAATACATCAGAAAATAAGTTGTGCTGTCGAGACAATCACAATTATGGCACAGCAAACAATACTTAGTTCTGTTTTAAAAGGATAATGACTTTGAACCAGAGAATCAGAGGAAGGAAACTTTTCAGAGACTCAGAGAAAGGAAACTGTTCTGAGACTCAGAGGAAGGAAATTGTTCTGAGACTCAGAGAACGGAAACTGTTCTGAGACTCAGAGGAAGGAAACTGTTCTGAGACTCAGAGGAAGGAAACTGTTCTGAGACTCAGAGGAAGGAAACAGTTCTGAGACTCAGAGGAAGGAAACTGTTCTGAGACTCAGAGAAAGGAAACTGTTCTGAAACTCAGAGAAAGGAAACTGTTCCGAGACTCAGAGGAAGGAAACTGTTCTGAGACTCAGAGGAAGAAAACTGGTCTGAGACTCAGAGAAAGGAAACTGTTCTGAGACTCAGAAGACGTAAACTGTTCTGAGACTCAGAGGAAGGAAACTGTTCTGAGACTCAGAGGAAGGAAACTGTTCTGAGACTCGGAGGAAGGAAACTGTTCTGAGACTCAGAGGAAGGAAACTGTTCTGAGACTCAGAGGAAGGAAACTGTTCTGAGACTCAGAGGAAGGAAACTGTTCTGAGACTCACTCAGAAGAAGGAAACTGTTCTGAGATTCAGAGGAAGGAAACTATTCTGAGACTCAGAGGAAGGAAACTGTTCTGAGACTCAGAGGAAGGAAACTATTCTGAGACTCGGAGGAAGAAAACTGTTATGAGATTCAGAGGAAGGAAACTGTTCTGAGACTCAGAGGAAGGAAACTGTTCTGAGACTCACTCAGAGGAAGGAAACTATTCCGAGACTCAGAGGAGGGAAACTGTTTTGAGACTCAGAGAACGGAAACTGTTCTGAGACTCACTCAGAGGAAGGAAACTGTTCTGAGATTCAGAGGAAGAAAAATATTCTGAGACTAAGAGAAAGGAAACTGTTCTGAGACTCAGAGAAAGGAAACTGTTCTGAGAATCAGAGGAAAGGAACTGTTTTGAGACTCAGAGGACGGAAACTGTTCTGAGACTCAGAGGAAGGAAACTGTTCTGAGACTCTGAGGAAGGAAACTGTTCTGAGACTCAGATGAAAAAACTGTTCTGAGACTCAGAGGTAGGAAACTGTTCTGAAACTCAGAGGAAGGAAACTGTTCTGAGACTCAGAGGAAGGAAACTATTCTGAGACTCGGAGGAGGGAAACTGTTCTGAAACTCAGAGGAAGGAAACTGTTTTGAGACTCAGAGAAAGGAAACTATTCTGCGACTCAGAGGAAGGAAACTATTCTGAAACTAACTCAGAGGAAGGAAACTGTTCTGAGACTCAGAGGAAGGAAACTGTTCTAAGACTCACTCAAAGGAAGGAAACTGTTCTGAGACTCAATGAAAGGAAACTGTTCTCAGACTCAGAGAAAGGAAACTGTTCCGAGACTCAGAGGAAGGAAAATTTTCTGAGACTCAGAGGAAGGAAACTGTTCTGAGACTCACTCAGAGGAAGGACACTGTTCTGAGACTAACTCAGAGGAAGGAAACTGTTCTGAGACTCAGAGGAAGAAAACTGTTCTGATACTCAAAGGAAGGAAGCTGTTCTGAGACTCAGAGGAAGGAAACTGTTCTGAGACTAAGAGGAAGGAAACTGTTCTGAGACTCAGAGAAAGGAAACTGTTTTGAGACTCAGAGGAATGAAACTGGTCTGAGACTCAGAGGAAGGAAACTGTTATGAGACTCAGAGGAAGGAAACTGTTTTGAGACTCAGAGGAAGGAAACTGTTCTGATACTCAGAGGAAGAAACTGTTCTGAGACTCAGAGGTATGAAACTGTTCTAAAACTCAGAGGAAGGAAACTGTTCTGAGACTCAGAGGAAGGAAACTGTTCTGAGACTCAGAGGAGGGAAACTGTTCTGAAACTCAGAGGAAGGAAACTGTTCTGAGACTCAGAGGAAGGAAACTGTTCTGAGACTCAGAGGAGGGAAACTGTTCTGAAACTCAGAGGAAGGAAACTGTTCTGAGACTCAGAGGAAGGAAACTGTTCTGAGACTCAGAGGAAGGAAACTGTTCTGAGACTCAGAGGAAGGAAACTGTTCTGAGACTCAGAGGAGGGAAACTGTTCTGAGACTCAGAGGAAAGAAACTGTTCTGAGACTCAGAGAAAGGAAACTGTTCTGAGACTCAGAGAAAAAACTGTTCTGAGACTCAGAGGAAGGAAACTGTTCTGAGACTCAGAGGAAGAAACTGTTCTGAGACTCAGAGAAAGAAACTGTTCTGAGACTCAGAGGAAGGAAACTGTTCTGAGACTCAGAGGAAGGAAACTGTTCTGAGACTCAGAGGAAGAAACTGTTCTGAGACTCAGAGGAAGAAACTGTTCTGAGACTCAGAGGAAGGAAACTGTTCTGAGACTCAGAGGAAGGAAACTGTTCTGAGAATCAGAGGAAGGAAACTGTTCTGAGACTCAGAGAAAGGAAACTGTTCTGAGACTCAGAGAAAGGAAACTGTTCTGAGACTCAGAGAAAGAAAACTAATCCGAGACTCAGAGGAAGGAAACAGTTCTGAGACTCAGAGGAAGAAACTGTTCTGAGACTCAGAGGAAGGAAACTGTTCTGAGACTGAGGAAGGAAACTGTTCAGAGACTCAGAGGGAGGAAACTGTTCTGAGACTCAGAGGAAGAAACTGTTCTGAGCGGGTAGCGTTAACGAGGTTTTACAATATAATTAGAAGAAAACTTTACTAACACCTGGCAGCAACTTTTTGGACAAAAAAAGATAATCCCAAAACTCATCCCAAATATCATGATATTTTTACTATTCTTAGAACCTTTCATGATTAGTGGGTAAACAAAGTTACTTCTATGGTGTTCTAGTGCATTTATAAAGTTTAGTGCTTAGCTTCATCAGAGGTCTTTCTGCTTTGTAATAAAAGGCCGTAAAACGGACCCGATCCCAAAGCAAAGTTTCTTATGACTATTAAACTCTATATCTGAATTTTATTTTTTAAACAATCTACTCAATATATTGCCATAATGTATATGATTTTATCCAAAATGGCCAGGAAAAGACCTGTTGTG
This sequence comes from Dreissena polymorpha, assembly GCF_020536995.1. Taxonomy (NCBI): domain Eukaryota; kingdom Metazoa; phylum Mollusca; class Bivalvia; order Myida; family Dreissenidae; genus Dreissena; species Dreissena polymorpha. The sequence goes on along the minus strand of NC_068360.1, from coordinate 75,305,858 downwards.
TAAATATTTGTTGTAAAAAATCCCAATTTGGTCCTTATCGTTGATAACAAATTCCCATATTTGCCACTTTTATCAATTAAAAAATCCCAATTTGACCAGACTCATTTCCACAAAATGACTCGAAAAACCCCTGCTCATGGTGGCCATGTTTTGCCTTGGCCTTGAACCAAACCTCACTACACAAGTAAATAAAAAGAACAAATGTTCACAGCAAGATGTCAAAAAGTTTTTTGCTCAAATTTTATCTTGTGACCTTGTTTAGATTTAATAGTCAAGATTAAGTAATAAATGTGGCCTTTTACATGGTAACAAGGTTGTTCGAAGATTTGAGTAGGTTACCTTTTTAGACGCACATGACTCAGTTAGGAAATCGGCATTGATATTATTATGGTATGCTTTCAGACTAAGATTCGCAAGATTGAGCAAAACGTTTTGCCTCTAGAGTGGAAACAAGGTTTTTCAAACATTTTACCTGTCGACTAAGTTTTTGGATGCACATGACCATAGTGGAACTCGTTTTTTATATTGTAAAGATAAAGATTAATACCAGGATATATCAAAGTTGAGTCAAACATGAGGCCTCAGGAGTGGTAACAAGGTTTATATTACATGTAGATTTCATCATGATGATCAGTAAAGCTTACATTTATTGGAACTTATTTAACCTTTAAAAATTGTTCACATTGAGATGTGTTTGTCAAAAACACACTGCCCCCTTTTGCGCCGCTTTGAAATAAAATTTCAATGTCATTTGGCAGGTTTAGAATTTATCTCCCTTTTATGGCTTATTACTTCCCTTGGATTGTTTTTGTTTTACTTTTGACCTTGAAGGATGACCTTGACCTTAAAATTTGTTTAAGATTATATCCTTTTAAAAAATATTAGTTCCCTTGTCCCGGTGGGTGACATAAAAAATTCTTTTTTTTGACCCCAATTAAAAGTAGAGGGTTGGCGCTGTTTCGGGAGATATGGTCCGGTGACCGGAAATGGACCTTTTTTGGCCTCATATGAATTCGGGAAAGTGTGTTTACCATCATGTTGTCCTATCCCTGACAGTTCAGCAGACGGCTGTCCTGTTTCAACTGATGGCTGTCCTGTTTCAACTGATGGCTGTCCTGTTTCAACTGATGACTCTCCTGTTTCAACTGATGCCTGTCCTGTTGCTCCCAATAAAGAAGATGACGGCTCATCGTTTCTTTCCGATGGCTCATCACCAGTTACAGCTACAGTGGAAAATATAATCCATGTATGAATACAGAACTTAATTGGGAAATGGAAGGTTCATTCGTATAAAAAAGTGTACAAAATAGGCTGGCATGTTTGAATAATCACATCATGGTAATTAATTTGTGCATATTGGGCAATACATAATGCATCTAAGACAAGAATGGGACTCATAATGTGATGCTTCACATTTTGATGTATGCACGCAATCTTCTGACTCAAAACAAAAAAGCTTTAGCCTGCAGATTAGATGACCTTTTGGGTCAAATATAGTATTTAGCATTAATACACTTTAATCTGTTATTTGGTAAAATTGCTACTCATTTTCGCTTGTACTTATTATCAGGTAGCGACGAGTTTTAGGGAAACCTGCTTCTTTAGAATGTTTTGCAATCATTTGTCGATTAAAGCTGCTAAAAACATAACATTTTTATATACAAACAAAAAGCAAAATGGAACCTTTAGCTTTCTGTCGTTGTGTCCGTTTCGGTTTCTTTCGTCCCATTGTGTCTTTATTGCGCGATGACTCCTTGCTTCATGCTTAATCAAAACGCTCATGGTGTGGGAAGGCTGATGACAAGAAATAAGAAAAAGAAATAAAACTAAATGAGGGTAACTGTCTTTGAATATTTCCTTAAATACCAGGTTGTATCACATTTGTATTGGGTTGGTGGGGCAGTTGTACATGTTTTAGATGGGGTTTTTTAAATACTAACCAAATAAGTTTTTGTTTTTTCAACATTTATTCTTGTTTTGTTGTACATTATTTCAACTGTGATTTTGAATCACATGCAAATTTGCAATTTAGAAAAATCAACTTTTTATTGTCTATTTCAGGAATTTTTGGGTCCTGCGTTGGTGGGGGGTAACGTGTTTCAGACCAGAATCCTGACGAACCATCCGACTGCAAGGACATCTAACATAGCTGAAATGTATCTGTAATGAATTGTTAAAAGTTTGGATAAAAAATGTGTTCTTAAATCATTATTTTAAACAAATTATACACCCAGGTTGACTTTTTTGAAAAAAATGAAAAATGACAATTTTTACACAAGGGATTTTTCAATGTTTCCGCATTCACTAACAATATTTTAGACAATGTAAGATACACAAACCATACACATTTGGAAACGGTTTACTAATATCTATCAGAAAATGTATAATTTAACTGGGTTTATGTCAATTTTCAAAATCAGTGGTTATTGCTAGTTGACGACATTTTAGAAGAACTGAGCATGACGGCAATCTACTCGCTTTGCTTGACAGGGCACACGAGATAGGGTACGTTTAAATCCAGAGAAACTCCTGATTGACGTAAAAGAAGTGCCATTCTGTGGTCATGTCATTACAGTTGTCCAAATTGTTGACGCTCTCAAATATTAAGCTACTTTTTATATGGGTAATATTTGGAGCGTACAAAGGGAAAGACCAAAACAATGGTGGGAATTTTTCCTTCTTTGTCTATATTGTTGCGCAAGGATTTTGTGCGCAACATTCAAGCCCCGATATAAGACACTTAATATCAACAGATTGCAATAATATTTACATACCTGTGTAGATAATTCATTTCTCGATAATGTTCCGTAGAAATTATGTAACGACACTTTGAATTTTGCACGCCTGATCAATTTAAATCCAACCACTATTCCATTTTTCAATATCTCTCGATTCGCTCGCTGTGTAGATATAAATCGATAACACGACCTCGATGTAAAGCATCTGGTTTAAAGTGGGTGAATAAACAGCGTAAAATACAATTTGCGTTCGTCTGTTGTGGTGCAGAGCGTTACATAGTAAACCGATGTTATACTTTTCAGTGTTCGACACTAAGTACACACGTAATCTGAGTAAGGAGTCCAAGGACTCCTAACTTTTGAAATTTAGGAGTCCGGACAGATTTCAAGGAGTCCAACAATTAAGACACTTTTTATATAATATTTTCGGCCATTAACACATGTCAATCCAAGAAATGTTAAATTTTGATTGTATGTTTGTTTTTAAATTGAAGTTGTGACTGCTGTTCAATATTTGTTATATCACATTGCAAAATATTTAACGCATACAAGTAATATTTAAGTTAATAATTTACTTAATCATTGTAAGATTTCAACATATACTATGTTCTTTTATGCATTATGATTGCTTGTTTAACCTCGACATAAGGGTTAAAAAACATTCTCGGAGCTTTCTGTTTTGTGCGTGTAATAGTTACTAAATCACATCATAGGGTGTAAAACCCCTTTTTTCTCATTGCTTTATATATTTATTTTCCTCAAAATATTTTAAAGAACGTGGAAAATGGGAAACGCAATATAATTCTAATTTAATTGTAATATCATCATTGGGTTTTTACACCATGAAAACATTTTTAGACAATATATTGAATGCAAAGCACAATTTCCACGAGGATTACACCCTGTTGCCATGATCAGTCTATTAAGTAGCTTGCCACGATTTTATCGTAGAGGAGTACACGGTAGGAACCGATTAGTGTGGTTGGTATGACAATGCCTATAAATTGCAATAAACCACTGAAATCATCGATTGGTAGTGACACGGGTCATTCACGCTCAAATGATTCACAGCCGGTCCGATCTTTAGTACCTTGGGGCCATAAAACGTACAATGTGTAAAAAATTTGGGTATTGTGATGATCTTTATAGTAATGTGACATTGTTTGGGCGAAGCTAATTTACTACTGCAGAAATAAGTGATAAAAAAACGGCCACAATTGTTTCATAGTTCACATGTTCCCCTATTACTACACGCACGGACACTGACAGGGAACCAAAATTTAAAAAATCGGATTCTTTTTTTGTGTTTGTCCATGCGTTGAAGCAGAATGATTTGTGGCACATTTTTCGGATCCACAAAAGTTCAGACATTCTTATCTTGCGAAACAAAAAAGGAAATCAACAGATTTTTTTTAAATCAAAGTTGATTTTAAAGGAGTCCGACGGACCCCCCTGACGCAAAAACAAGGAGTCCTAGTCTCATTTTAAGGATTATTGGACTCCCGTTAGTGTCGAACGCTGCTTTTCTGGATTAATTTAGAATTGTTTTTTTTTTCTTAATTGACAATTAAAAAGTTCTGAAATAAATTACATCTTTTATTTTCAAACTGCACACAAATAATTTTGATACAGATCGTACAGTATACCGTCCTCCTATGTAATGTAGAATGTAAGTAAATAAAACAACACAGACAGAGGTGCGAAAAAGACATGCATAAAAACTTGCTGAAACTTAGAACAGTGAATAGAAACTGCACAATATCTGTTTTGAACATATGCTTATTAAATCGACAAAGATTAGCTTACTAGATCTAGTTAGGTAAAAGTCGGTGTTAAAAGCTTATGTTAAATAAAATTACGCGTACACGTTACACCGTAATGCCTTCTTCTGATTGGTTCATATTCAAATCAGTTTCATGACATGGCTACAGGTCAGTGATTGTTTTGCGATTTAAGCAGAAGTTTAACTGAAGAATTTATGCCTTTCCAACTTCAATTCGACGATATTTGAGGTAAAAATGGACTTCTGAACTAAAACTGAATGAGTTGGTAATGTTATTTTGCAGTTTTACGCAAATTGATGAAAATTTAAACTTTCTGGTTTTCAACACATTTTTGACTTTTCCCCGATAAGACGTTCCAAAGAATTTAGCCCATATAAAAAGTATCTCTAAACAGAGCTCCAGATAAGGGTCGTATTTTCGTAATTACGACTTATTTTCAAGTCCGTTACGTATTTATTTTAAAATCTTGTCGTACCATTAAGAATTACAAAATCAAGTTACGAATATTATTTTTACATCGGTTCATATCGATTTTTATTGAGTTCTTTTCGCGTATTAAAGATCTTTGCGGTGCTTATATAGAATGGTTATCGGGTTTGTTTAGCGCCATGACTTAGTATCCTCTATTCCTATAACTTTGTGCAGCCCTATAAGATCCTGTACTTTTTTATGACGTAAACTTCTAAGCAACATTCGAACGCACGTGCCCGAAATCTATTCACTTTTGTAACGCGAGAATTTCCACAGCCGATAGGACAACAATCATGAGGAAAAAAGAATAAATATGATATAAATTGTCAGTTTTTCTGACCTCGTTCCAAAGAAATATCCTTAAAAATGTTTAAAATCTGCACATTTCTTTCATTAGACGGCTATGTTTGGCAATGTTTTGATGTAAAATGTTTTAAGAGTAGTTTCCCTTGGAGGCCCGTCTCGAATTTGTATAGTACTCTCTGTACTTTGCATTACAATACGATTAAAGTATGCTGTGTATGCGGAAAATTTTACCCCCAAATGATGACACGAGACCATACGTTAAGATCGTGACCGGCCTATGGTGAAAAAGATTCTCGCTACGTCAGTTTGATATTTTGTCACAAACTTCTGTTGCTTAGAAGTTTACGTCATAAAAGAGTACACGATCTTATAGGGCTGCACGAAGTTATAGGAATAGAGGATAATTATTCTTCAAAGTTTCATTGATTGTTGTGGTTGTCACCAGCTGGCGTTTGAAAGAAACTCAAATATATTTGAATGAAAAGAGAGACATGTTAATCTTTAAAAATAAGTTGGTTTGAAAGAAACACATTTAGCTTCCCTTTTTGTTTTCCTTACAATATTGACACTGGGTCCATTGACACGACACACCTGTAGACCTGCGTCGAGTCAGAATTGTTAGGACAATTTGGCAACATGGTTAGAAAACAAAAAATTTGCTGTAAAGAAACTGCTATCGCATGTTTGTCAAAGTTTTCAAGATGTTGTCTGCCAATCTTCACAAGAGAAATCGCAATGAAGACAAGATACTTTTATTTAATTGTTTTAACTATGCAAAAGCACAAATTTAAAAGCATGAAATTGATAGTATAATCGTTAAATAATCGGTTATAGCACCAACAAATTCGGCATTTCCATTTTTGTTTTCCTTACATTATTGACACTACCGTTTTGTAAACCTTGACTAGAGTGAATATTATTAATGAAATTGTTGTCAAATATTATCAATTATTAGGTGAAGAGAAATACAATTACCTTCCATTATTGTCATTTTGAATACATTGACTCGAGCTCTGATTATTAAACACATTATAATCCCAGTGCTTTTTAAATAAACACAGTAAACTTCTAATGGAAAATAACGGTATCGACTGTATCAACTGTTGGCAATACAGCGTACATTGTTCTGCATGCATTTATTTTCATTTACTTATTATTAAGTAACAGAAGTGCAATCTGTTAATACTGTTCTGGATGCATATTTATACCCAGGTGATGATAGCCATGTATTCACAGCCATGGCTACACAGGGGCTTTAAACAGTGTATTCTCAGTGTTTGATTACTATGTTAATAAATAAATCACTTGAACTTGTACTAAAAAGCGTATGTCCTTCAAGATGAACCATGTTAAAGAAAAATATTTAAAAAGATGTGGAGTTTATTTTTTTTAATGTTATTATTATTTATTCACCATTTACTAAATTGATACTAAATTAACACTGGCACCTATAAATTCTGCCACACTCATATATTTCTTAAATGGTGAAATGTTTGCAATACACCATGGTATTAATTATTTTTATACAATAAGTTTGTAAAGACGTTATCAAATCTATTAAGCTTTTATGTGGCCTGAATATTTATCACACCGGGTAAGTAGAAAAAAGCATGACTCACAGATAGCTTTTGACTTGCATTAATATTTTGACTTAAAAAAATTGAAATAATTTTTCCCCAATTGATTAAGTATTGTTCATTCCCATATCCTGTCACAAATTTCCTTATGAATTGTCTTTCAAAAATCAAATAAAATTTTAAAATGAAGACTTATGAAGGTGAAAACATTTGTACTTTCTCTTTTTTTAAGAACAATGTTATTCTATGTATCTTTATCAATTATTGTTATGCCCCCAGATCGAATGATCGGGGTTATATTGTTTTTGGCCTGTCCGCCTGTCATTCTGTCCCAAAACTTTACCTTTGTAACATTGCAATAACTTTTGAAATATTAACTTTTGAAATATTGAACATAGCAACTTGATATTTGGCATGCACGTGTATCTTATGGAGCTGCACATTTTGAGTGGTGAAAGGTCAAGGTCATCCTTCAAGGTCTAAGGTAAAAAAAATCAAAGCAGCGCAATTTGGGCCATTGTGTTTCTGACAAACACATCTCTTGTTCCTATTAAATCAATTTATTTATGATACGGATTGTTTTGTTCAATTTCATGTTTTTGTTTGTTTTTTAAAGACTTTTCAATTGTATACAGTCGATTGGTGTATAGCGGATAGCTAAGCACTCCGAGTCTAATTTCAATTAATACATCATGCATTCGGTAATTAAACCATTAAATCTCGAAAGACACAAGTCATGTCTTTCCTATTGAAACATGCCAGCGGTTTTAAATTTCCGAAAAATATTATTTGTTTACAGTGCGAATTTCATGGTACACTGATTCAGCCATTACCGGATCGCTTAGGTCTTTATCGGATTACATGTGTATCATGTTATTTCTTGAAATTTTACTCAGCATTTGTGAAAAATAATTGCAATATATGTACATTTCCAGAAAGGAAATTCTTTTTTGCGTTTAATAAGACCAAATATATGGAAATCGCTGCAAAATTGATGAAGTAATTGCTGTTCAAAGCGATGCACCCTATATTCGGGTCATTTTGAGTTGAATCTATATATGGATTTGAAAGCGGAAAATATGTTTTCAGAGAAATCGATTTTTCGTTATAATTTGATTGTTTTTCATTAAAAATGATGGTTTTACTTATTAATATCATAGCCACACGCTTACCATATGGACAACTTCAATTAAGTTTATATTTATTTTGAGACAATCCCCACATTTCTGAATATGGGTCATCACATGTCCGTTATTCACTAAATCCCGAGTTGCAGCTTTCATGCTTATTTTATATGTTACGCATCAATTTGGTTTCTGAGCATTCTTACTTTTGTAAAGGACACATAATACTAAAATATTACATCAATGAACATTAGGTTTACCAAACAAAATCTGAAAAATTCAAGAAATCATTCGTCTGCACTTTTCCTGTCGTCATAAAAACGGTGCGAACATAACGTGACCTTGTTTTGCTTTCGAAAATAGAAACAGTTGTAAACATTGACACACATCAACAAAAACATGAATCGACTTAACAATGATAGGCTTGTTGTATTCAATTAATAGAAAACTATAAATCTTAACATAAATGAATGTATTTTGCAAAAAAAGTTTAACCTATCCTTTACTCAGTAAAATCCGCTATACACCAATCGACTGTACATAAGCAGAAAATAAATCAAAACTTTGTTGATGAATAATTTCAGTTGTTACTTCATCCTCCCATAAGGTTTGTTGGGTCCATGGGGTGAACCCTTACATGTATGAGAGCCTTGGACATCAGGTTCTGAAATGTCACCATGGTACAGACAAGCATAAGAAGAAAAAACTGGAAAAGGAAAAGGTATTGGACAGAAAAATGGTAACCTTCCCCTCCCTGCTTGTCATTGATTTTTAGCTCGGCTGTTTTCGAAAAAAAAGAGGTATTGTCACAGCCAACTTGTCGTGTCGTGTCCGCCGTCGTGTCGTCGGCCATCCGGGTCATGCTAAAACTAGGTCGCTGTGGTGTAATGGATATGGTGTCCGCCTAGCGACCGGGAGGTCACGGGTTCGATCCCCACTGTGGGAGCGTTCTTTAGATCTTCCCCAAAGACACCAAGTATTGGTTCTAGGCCCAGGAAACAGACTCGAGAGCGTTTATATAAGCCTTAGGCATTCGATGCAATCAAGCTAAAATAAATAGGTTTAAACTTAAACTAAACTAAAACCTTAAAATTTTGTTATTGGCTCTAAAATCAAAGTGCTTCAACCTACAACTTTGAAACTTCATATGTAGCTGCACCTTGATGAGTTCTACATGCCATATGCATTTTTGGGTCACTAGGTCAAAGGTCAAGGTCGGTCAGTGTGACCTCTTAAAAAAACATTCTGACAAGCTTTCATGTATTCAAAACTGCACCTGCAGCCGAGCGTGGTACCTTTTATGCGGTGTTCTTGTTAGCTTACCTGAGCACCTTGTTAGTATGCAGAATCTTTATTTTCATAAACAATACAATAGCAATGTCTCATATAAATCAGTCTTTACTGAATTGGAAAGCATTGTATGTAATAACAATTTTGTAAAAAAAAATAGGATCCAGGTGAATCAGCTAAATTAACATGAATCTTTTATATATAAACTTTGAAACATCAATGTAGCGCATCCTGTAAGCCATTTAATGCAAAAAATATACAATGTACATGTAATGATGGACAGAGGATTTAAAAACTATTCTTAAATGGTGTTGATTTCATTGCAGAACAATAAAGTTTTGTTTTTATTGTCTTGATGAATGCTCAGATGAAAATATAAGATTTATTTCTTTGGACTTGGTAAAATGCCAACATTGAGCAAATCATTCCATGAAGAGTAAAATGTTTACCCTTTGTTTTATACTGACTAATATTATGATGAAATTAGACTTACAGTATCTGTCCTTAAACAAATTTGATTCAAATAGTTGTCAAAACTCAACACTGTGTGATATCAGATAAAATATGCATTTTCATAAAGTGTACATAAAGTTGTAAAGATATAATGAAAATACTTTTCAGACAAAGACAGTTAGCAGTGAGCAGCACTCATATGCTAAAAAGAAAACAAGGCATGCAGTGCAGCCCTCTAAAAAATGGACTGTCCTGCTTCTATCATTATGAAGGAATTGTTGATATTCACCCCTGAAGAGGTTGGATGTGTTTTTTTTATTTTATTTAATTTACCCACAAGCAGGACAATTACATAAGTCATTACATTGTTTTATTTCAATCATAATACTTAAGAAATCTTACTATTGCACCAATGCTCAAAATCCACTGGTTATATAAACAATTTTTTCTGATTCATACAAAATGTACATTTTTATTGTGTTTGCTTCATTTTCATTTTCTTAAATCTCTACTTCATGCTTATTTCTTGTGCATGTAAAATGTTTACAAAATTTATAACTTCTCATATCTTATAAGTTCTTAAGCAGAAAACAATGCTATTCACAATTAAAATTAATCTTAAAATGCACCACTAGTTACGACTTAAATTTCCAGCTGTGTGAATACCGATATGTATTGTATTTTCGCAGATTGATTCCCTTAATATTAAACAAATTTTATTTTACATCACTAGTCTGGGGGGAGCCTACGTGGAACATGTCCTGGTACGTGAGGCTTTGGCAGCCGTCTTCGTAGCCTTTACATGGGACGCCTATACTAATGCCAATGTTGAATGCTGTTCTGTTATTCATCGGTCAACGTTAAGAGCAATGCAAGCTGCCTGTGCGATTGGTACTGTTTTGTTTTATATTTTAAACTTGTCATATTCTAGTGAAATAACAATTCTACAGAAATTGTGGTGATACAAGAGGGTGCAAATATTTATTGAAATCTATATCATTGATAACGTTGCATCAATACAAAAGTATGATTGTTTACTAAGTGCTAAAATACAGAAGTAGAAAGATATGAACACATGCCTAAAATAAATTATTGTAACTTTTTAATCATACTTCTACGGTATTGTAAATCATATTATGGAAAACGAGTACATAATTCGTCGCCATGCATGTATTGTAGTGATAAAACCAGTTGAGAAAACCGGATTTTGTATTAAATATATTTCTATTAAATGTCACAGAACAATAAATTAATAAATGTTTTGATGTTTTATTCTAGGCGCAGCAAAGAAGAATGAATTGCTCAACCGATATAACCACCTTTCTGGGAAATGTTAGGCGATGTGATCATATTTATTGTGCTTTGACGTGTTTAACGATGTACTCTAACCAATTACAATACATTTCGTAATAATGATAAGTTCGTGTTTTCAGATACAATCATTTCTTAATTATTATATATATGCCTTTTTAAATAAATAATGCGCGTTTTACGTGTTATTTAAAAATGTGAACATTGCATTAATCTAATCGAAAACAAATTAATTTTATTATTGAAAAAGGGAGACAACTCTGACTTGAGTTATACATAACATTTGACAGAGTTATACATCTCATTAAACGAAATTTAAAAGATGGTGTTATTATATTTTCATATATTACTTTTCGGCCTAAGATGCGAAGGTCATACATTGTTTCGTAAATGAAAAATGCGACATAATTTTCCTTTATCATTTTCATTTGTTGTAAATAGTGAGCATATTAAAATTCTGATGTCTGATATTAATTTGCCTCTTGTGAATAGATTTGATGAAATTGATTTTTTTTCAGATTTCAAAATTTTCGTTGTAGTTTTATTTTTGCGAGGAATCGGTAATACTGAACAATTACCAAGCTCTACAATATTACAGTATTTTACTATTTACATATTTTTGCGATTTAAAACATTAAAAAATGTAAAGCATTACGAAGGAATAACTTGGTGAGTTCTGTTGTTATCATTATATTTTGTGACAGTACGATGATTGCTGATATAAAGTATAACATACACATATTACTTACTATACGATCACGGATGGGCGAGTTGTTTAAGTTCTAGTCTTTTACTCATATGGTCACTTGTTTGATACTAGTTAAGGATAACTTTTTATCTTTAATTTTATTCTTGTTTAATTATTAAGCTATTTAATTCCGATGTTAACATTTAACTTTTTACATTATTTTATTTATTTTATCATTTTTATTTTTAAAACTTCAACACATGCCAAAATCCGTGAAAATATCCATATACAGCCTACAGGTATGCCCCTATAATTGTTGGCATCATTTACGTCAATTTCTTCAAAATATGACTTTTTCCCTTCGCACTAAGACAAGAATATTAATTGATTAAACCAATGGTTATTGTTTGCTGTTGAATGTCTAACTATTGAACATTTGATAATATCATCTGGAGGTTGTTGCTTTACCTGGATTTTATTATTATTTTGTTAATTGAATATTTTTCCAATGCTTAGAAATGTAATGTTTTGCTAACATTTATAAATGTATTTCTACTTTTATTCGCACTTTGATCGTAATACTTTCGTTTTTGGCTTTCTTTCACATCGAACAAGTGTTTATTTTTTTATTTATATAAATATCATCTACGCTTTAGTGGTTCGATTTAACTTCTTTAATTTAAGACGCATTCTGCAGAATACACCAAAAAATATCGGGTTTGATGAACCTTATATATTTAATGTTGTGCCTTTCTTTTATTAATACACTCTCCTTTTCGTTGTAATTTGTCCGCAAAACAAAGCGTTCATAGTTGCGTCCCTTTTATTTCTTGATTAAAAAATCGATGCATGTTTTAGCATTTGCGTATAACCATAGTTTATTCGATGTTTTGGTATGATTTTCTTGAAACGTGATGGTTTGCCTTAGACGTGCATGGCAGAAATGTGTAGATTGTGTGTATACCATTTCACCATTTCTCCCATTTCACCTTGTATTGGTAAATACTAAAGATGAAGTTCGTGTTAATAATGCGTTGTTAAAACGTAATCTTTATCTGCATTTTAGGAGACGTATGTATTTTTAATAATGGTATGATTGATTGAGTGTTCCAGCCTGTAATTAATGCGTTTTTGTGATGTTATCTGTGTATAGTTGTGAATTTAACCATATTCGTCGTTTTCGCATTAGTTATGGTGACACTCTTCAAAGATGATCTAACAGTACTTAAAGCTGTAATTATTTGTTATTTGTAACCTTTTAAGTCTAGTCCGGGTTTTCGCAACAAATAAATTAAACCAAACATAGGACTGCACTCAACAGCACTTATGTGGCTAAGGATGGTTAAATCTCAAAGATGTGTGTTCATATTGAAATAACATATAAAGATGTATATATTTATGTATGCATGCATGTATGTATGTATGTATGTATGTATGTATGTATGTATGTATGTATGTATGTATGTATGTATGTATGTATGTATGTATGTATGTATGTATGTATGTATGTATGTATGTATGTATGTATGTATGTATGTATGTATGTATGTATGTATGTATGTATGTATGTATGTATGTATGTATGTATGTATGTATGTATGTATGTATGTATGTATGTATGTATGTATGTATGTATGTATGTATGTATGTATGTATGTATGTATGTATGTATGTATGTATGTATGTATGTATGTATGTATGTATGTATGTATGTATGTATGTATGTATGTAATGATATACATATTAGATATATTTGGTTTTATACCCTAAACATTGATAGATATGCATCACGCACATTAACCCATTGATCATTTACCAATAATGTGTACTCCTTTTTATCGTGTTAATGTCATTAATTAAAAAAATGAAAATTCAGTATCAATATGTTTGTCCCCATACTGCAAATTCTTCTCATAGTATGTCTGGTTAGTAAATTAGTAAATTTTAGATATGCAGTTGCAATATTAGATGAAATCATGTATTCCCTTCATAAACATACCATGTAAACCAGTTCATAACAATATCGTCCAACCTTTATCTTCTACCATCACTTATAAATTGTATAATCCATATATAATGTAAGCTACGAGCTTGTATAAGCTTTATTGCTGAATAAATGTTGTTCTTGTTCTAAGCATTTTTGTTTGTAACAATTTTTGTATTAAAAAGGTAGATATGACATTATCAGAGAACATAAAGTCATCGGCAATAACATTCCATCAATTATAATGTAATTACAATGTATAACTTCTAAAATGTAATATAGACCGTATAACCCTTTCCCCCATAAGAAGCAAAGTGAAAATTGATTTTGCAACCAGCATAAACCCAGAACAGCAACCTCTGTTAAGGTTTTATGCTGTTTGATACGCATCAGTACATAAGGATTGGAAATGAAGCATTTAAAACTTGAATATATTAAGAAAGGACTTAATTTAATTAGATTTTCTAAAGGACTTCAAATGCGTCAAAGAGCATTTCTGAGAGGTAAAGGGATTAGCACATGAGATTGTTTGTTTGTTGCTGCTATATAGGGGTCATTCATTTATAAAACCCGATTTATAAGCACTATGTGATCATTGTCTAGACGCATACCAATATGGGTTCATGTGTTCCCCAACGCTATTAAATCAGTAAAATAACGTGGATATTCTATGGACACAGATAAACATAATTATTTCAGTTTCTTCATGCAATTGATACCGTATAAAGAAACTCGATTTATTCACTCGATGATGATTGATTGGGTTTTATTAGGCCATACGATGCAGATTTATTGGGTTTTATTACACTATATTGCAAATAAGACTATATAATCGCATGTAAAATTAACTGGGCGCAGATAAATAAGGACCCATCCCTGGTTTCACCCGAATTGTACCGTATAAGCACGACGTGGACGTTGTCTGGATGCTTTTTTGGAGGGGGGGGGGTATTAGTTATACAATGGTAAAAAAAATATAAAAAATAAAAAACGCGGAGATTTTATGCACGTACATTATTCTAATTAACATAGTTATTTGATGCAATTAATAGCATTAAAGCACACTCAACAAAAGCCCCCTCCCCCGGAAGCTCCACGATTAAAGTGATTTTGACGACTTTGACAACCACTTTTTGAACATGTAAGGCTTTATTTACTTTCATCAAAGTACCTTCTTATAATGCCAAAATATGCATAGTTTAACCGCCGGGCAACAGAGAGTATAACGTTTAACATCTTTGTCTGTAATTAGTGGGAAATGTTGTGTACGAAGAAGAAGAAAAAATGAGTTTAAATACGTGGTTTAGATCTAGCTAAGTGTGAAACATCAAATGATTTGACTTTACTTTGAAGATTTTAGGGGGGGGGGCGTACGCCGCGTCCGCCCCATCCCCTCCATTGGATCCGCCTATGCTAAAGTTGTTGACTCTCGACTCAGATTGATAGGATTCTAAATGCTCTATATTGAACGTACGACCGTATGTAAATGTTACTGGGCGCAGAATACCGTTAACCATCATTTTACAACACGAATATAACCGTTTACGCGGGATATAAAAAAAACGTTGTCTGGACGCAGAATAATCGGCCTTCATTAGTTCCCAAACGCTATGTATTCGCGCAGATAGTCCATAGATATAAGTCACGGAGTTATCCCATGCATATCCCAAGCTCACTCAATTTTGGGACGCATATATTTATAGGGTTCAACTATGGGGTAATGGACGTATATAAGCGCATGTCATGTAAACTGAGCACAGATCATTAGGGACCAATAATTTACCCAATTTTAAGGTACATTATCAGCATGATGCAAACGTTATATGGATAAAGATTTATAGGCGCCCATTACTTCACCAACGCTATAACACCCGTATAAAAACTTGCGAAGAGACGCAGAGACGCTGGTAAATAGAAGTTACAGGATCTTCACCATAAATCTTTATTCTGAACTCCTTATAGTGTGCCTGTCTGTATCTAATGCTGTTTGAAGAACTCCACGTGATGTGCATGTGTGCATCTAAAGCATCAAATTTGTTCACGCAGACAAATAGGGCTTTATAACACCCGTAATTCATACTTGCCGATCCGCAAAATAAACACCTCGCACACGTAGTGCACAATCAGCGCTATAAATCTGTATTCCAAATTTAATATGTTTATTTACAATATTTTCAATATAAATAGAGATATAACTACTTATCATTATCAAAGTAACAAGTTTTATTAAACACTTTAAAATCCCAATATCCACACAGAGTTGTCGTTCCTTGCTCTCACATACAACTCTGCGAAAGGCTCAGAACGCCATTTTGTCTATAAAATAGCTAAAACCGAACAAACGCATTCAATGTATATTTGATCGCATGCATTAAATTAAGAAATATTATTTTTAAATTTACGATAAATCGTGCAATTACTTGCGAGTTTTAATGCAACTCTTTGGAACTATTTTATTGCCCATTTACGCAGATGGAATCATTCCACGCACTTTACATATGTAAATAATTGAACATAATGTTTATTGAGTGATGTTAGGAATTGCTTCGACGTGTGTATGTATGTTGGTTTCTTAACAACAAAAAAACATATCAATTTTATAATAATGAATTAAGACTGATATAAGATATCATGGTATGAGATGGTTTTGTTGAATGCAGTGAATGCAATGTAACCGTCGTGCAAGAGATTGTTTCAATCTGAACGCTTCGGACAGTGGGCTACACCAGACGATCGCCCTTATGGCGGAATTGTCCGAGGATTCCCGATTGGAGATTGTTTATTATACTGTAACCTCAATGATGAACGCTTGGTATGATCATGACATGAATGAGACGCTTTCATAACAATAGTCCGTTCTGAGCCCAACACAGAGGTGAATGTAATGTAACCGTCGTGCAAGAGATTGTTAAAATCCAATGAAAACAAGAATAAAAAAATCATTGTCGTAAATGTTGCTGCAAATCGTTGTCTTTCCATATCTTTTTGCCAAATAATTGTCCTTACCAAACTGACACGACCATGATTTTAACATGGGGGCCATTAATGCATTGGATCACACACGGCATAAAATTATATAAAAAACACGTTCTGCGCGTCATTAAATTCGCCATCCGAAGTCGGAAAACGTATTGGAGTCAATATATATAAAACGTACGAGAGAAACCACTTGATACGTATGAATACATAGCTTGCAATAAACGTTTAGAAGGGTTTATATGATTGAAATATATTAATTAATCGCATGGCCTTTTAGGTATTGGGCGAATTGATCACAAAAAATATGAAAATCATATTCTTATATTGAACATCTGTCAAGAAAAAATATCACTACCGTTACAAATAATAAAACATGCTTTATTTAACAAATAATAGCTAGTGCTACAAAATTATCGATTTTATGAAGAAATTCCATTGTAATGTTTTAAATACAGCCGCTTTTGAAAACATGTTATGAATAATGTACCCAAGACTTATACATATACGCAAGAATTTCCAAATACTACAAAAATGCGCACTTTTACTTTTTCATTTACATTTATCAAGCGAAACATTTGAGACGGCTCTTGCACATACACATACTATTCAACCTATTATTTACTGATGTCACTGATTACAAAACTAGAATATGAGCTTTATTCTTAGAAATCACTTAAACTTTGCTGTTACGGTAAATCGTAACGGTATTTTCAATTTGGTAACGGTAGTGATAACATCATGTAACACAAATTAGAAACAATTTATGTAAAACACAACACATTTGCTAACATTATAAACATATTAATTCGCTTCTTCATATTACATGGCATCATGTAACACAAACTGGAAACAATTTATGTTAAACACAACAGATCTGCTAACATTTTAAACTTATTAATTCGCTTATTCATATTACATGGCAACATGTTTGACACTGATCTTGATAACCCTAAAAACAAAATGCCACATGAGACGATGCCGAATTTTATATTTTGTTTTCAAGGGTTGACATCTGATGTAACGTAATTGATACGGAAATATAATTTGCGAACTAGCACGGGCCCTTTTCACACAGTAAACTATAAGTTTTAACTATCAAAGACGAGACAATATTTCAAGGCACGTTACGAAATCAGTTAATAGTGTAGCCGCACTTAAAAATACCACACGGGAAGTTAAAATTATGTACCGAAATGTATATAGGTATCGATAACAGTGAACCATATCATCGACGCAATCAGGTACAATACAAATACAACAGCTTTAAGTAAAATATTTGTACAACCATTCTGGAGTAATTCTGCTTACTGTTTTATTAGTAAGTGGATATTCTGAACAAGGTATTATGTTTGAGCATTTTCTCCCATTGAATATTATTTCTCAACATATCTCTTTACGAAAGCAAAATACAGCTGTAAATGCACTGCAAAAAGTTAACAGTCGGTATAACTATTTTGTCGCATAAATTCAGATACTTCAATAAAAACATGCTGTCGATTAGTCGATAACTGAATGCGTTTTAATCCTCTTAAATATTACCATCGCCCAAGCGTATTAAACGTGTTAAAGAATACAATAGTCAAAACCCTAATGATCTCTTTGCGTGTAATGGAGTGGAAACGCATATTAAATTACTGGCTTCATAGGGATAGTAGTCTCGCATCTTTTCTTATGTTCGCGACAGCTGGAATTCGACCTTACTAATTAACAGAACCACCTACATACTCCCCCCCCCAAAAAAAAAAACCACCTACATACTTACATACACAACCACTTCTATACTCAACTTCACAAACACCTAGATACTTACATACACGCAGCAACCTACACAGCCACATATATACTTACCTTACACCAGCCTATATACCTAAGCAGCAACTTTTATTCTTACCGACACATCCACCTACATACTTACCTACACACCCACCTACATACTGACCTACACACAGCCGCCCATATACTAACCTACACGACAACCTAGATACTAACCTAACCTAAACAGCCACCTAGATACTTACCTCCATACCTACCTATAAACTTACCTAAAAACATATACGTACCTAAACAGCTCCCTTGGTACTCACTTACACAGCCACATACATAGTTACCCACACATCCGACTACATACTTAACTTCATAGTCACATACATATTTACCTACTGCTACACAGCCACTTACATACCTTACCTATTTTAAATGCGCACCGTCACTGTTCTTGATATGTCAACCTCATTCCGTATAAATATTTTTTACGACGACACTAGATACTTTGCTGTAACAAATTGATAACACAAATGACAAAAATGTATTTATTTACTGTTCATAACAGTTTACTTTGTAATCCCAAAGCAGATGTCTGCACTAAATTGCATGTTACTAAAACCATATGAAATTGTCATTAACATGATTAAGTTTTAGAATCTTAAATTCAACGTCTAATCGTGTTTATTACTCATCATAATTCATGATAGTCATGATATAATCTTGCTACATTATACGTTTACCTGCATTGTGTACAATATATATTGACAAAGAGCAATTATATTTCTTTGCTGAACCATTTTATAGAAAAATCGTGTGTACCACTTTGCTTCGTTTATTTACATTTTGAATGCCCATTAAACACTAAATCGATTGTGTATAGACATTTAAGCAAGTATTCAACTTTTTATTAAAGAAAGGTTTAATATTGCAAACACGCAAACGTGTTTAATAGTCGAGTCTCGTTTTTATATTTCATATATAGCCGACCTGTTTCTTTGATAGACCTAGCCACGTATTGCCAAGAGGGAGTTACTTGCATGTAGAAGGGCAATTCTGTCATTTACTATCAAGTGATTTGCAATATCGTCAATTTCGTAACGCGATCTTAAAGCCTCAATGTGAATTTTATTTTAAGTGACACATTGGTTTATCAGAAACGCGTAGAACTTCACCTTGGTCTCGTAGTGAGGCATAATGAACATAATGATATATAAGAAGCTTAATAACCAGTAATATCCTGCCATTAGGGAATACTAAATCGTTTTATAATTACATTTACAATACTTTCATTCCCGGTTATTCAAGCTGAAAATTACAAATTGTGTAACCCTAAACCTGGTCGAGATATAATATTGATTACCGAATTTCAAATACAAAGAATAGCGATGCCCTTGTGAAAAAAAAGAAATACTACCATAGTCTGATCACGTAATTACAGATATTTGAATACGCTTCAGCTTTTAGTATTTCCATGATAAGATCAAACAAAGTCTTTAAACAATATTTAGCATACCATATATATATAAGGTTTTTAAGCTAAAGGCGCAAAGTAAGACCATTATGTTATCATTATGTTGGCTTTTCTAGTTTCAAATATATAGTTTTCAGTTTACGTTAAAATAAATATAATGCATGGTCGTTAATCAATCCAGTTATTAGATGGGCAAGTTGCACTAACTGTGCTTTTGTATATAGAGAAGGCTTTCACCCAGTGCTATTCTTTTTCAACTTGTCTCTAGTATTCAAAGGAGCGGTTTATTAGCTCCACTGGCCAGAGGCCATGCCATGTCATGGTCCTGTGTCCGTCGTGCGTGCGTCCGTGCGTGCGTGCGTCAACTTTTCCTTAAAACATCTTCTTCTCCTAAACTACTGGTCCAATTCTGATGAAATTTCTCAGGAATGTTCATGGGGTGAACCTCTTTCAAATTTGTTCAAAATATGCCCCTGGGGTCAAATTTGACCCTGCCCCGGGGGTCACAAAAATGAAAATTTGCTTATATAAGGCCTATTTTGTGAAAACTTTCAAAATCTTCTCGTCCATAACCATTGGATATAGGGCTATCAAATTTGGTTTGTAAAGACATCTAATAGTCCTCTACCAAATTTCTTCAAATTATGCCCCTGGGGTCAAATTTGACCCTGCCCCGGGGTCACCAAATTGAACATATGCTTATATAAGGCCTATTTTGTGAGAACTTTCAAAATATTCTCGTCCATAACCATTGAGCCAAGGGCTATTAAATTTGGTATGAAGAGACATCTAATAGTCCTCTACCAAATTTCTTCAAATTATGCCCCTGGGGTCAAATTTAACCCTGTCTCGGGGGTCACAAAATTGAACATATGCTTATATATAGCCTATTTTGTGAAAACTTTCAAAATCTTTTCGTCCATAACCATTGGGCCTAGGGCTATCAAATTTGGTATGCAGAGACATCTAATAGTTCTCTACCAAATTTCTTCAAATTATGCCCCTGGGGTTAAATTTGACTCTGCCCCGGGGGTCACAAAATTGAACATATGCTTATATAAGGTCTATTTTTTGAAAACTTTACAAATCTACTCGTCCATAACCATTGGGCTTAGGGCTATCAAATTTGGTATGTAGAGACATCTAATAGTCCTCTACCAAATTTCTTCAAATTATGCCCCTGGGATCAAATTTGACCGTGCCCCGGGAGTCACAAAATTGAACATATGCTTATATAAGGCCTATTTTGTGAAAACCTTTCAAAATCCTATCGTCCATGACCATTGGGCCTAAGGCTTTCAAATTTGGTATATAGAGACATCTAATAGTCCTCTACCAAATTTGTTCAAATTATGCCCCTGGGGTCAAATTTGACCGTGCCCCGGGGATTACAAAATTGAACATATGCTTATATAAGGCCTATTTTGTGAAAACTTTAAACATCTCTCGTCCATAACCGTTGGGCCTAGGTCTATCAAATTTGGTATGTAGAGACATCTAATAGTCCTCCACCAAATTTCTTCAAATTATACCCCTGAGGTCAAATTTGACCCTGCTCCGGGGGTCACAAAATTGAACATATGCTTATATAAGGCCTATTTTGTGAAAACTTTCAAAATCCATCGTCCATAACCATTGGGCCTATGGCTTTCAAATTTGGTATGTAGATACATATAATAGTCCTCTACCAAGTTTGTTCAAATTATGCCCCTGGGGTCAAATTTGACCCTGCCCCGGGGGTCACAAAATTGAACATACGCTTATATAAGGCCTATTTTGTGAAAACTTTCAAAATCTTCCCGTCCATAACCATTGGGCCTAGGGCTAATAAATTTGGTTTGAAGAGACATCTAATAGTCCTCTACCCAATTTCTTCAAATTATGCTCCTGGGATCAAATTTGACCTGCCCCGGTGTCACAAAATTGAACATATGCTTATATAGGGTCTATTTTGTGAAAATTTTACAACTCTACTTGTCCATAATCATTGGGCCTATGGCTACCAAATTTGGTATGTAGTGACATCTTATAATCCTCTACCAAGTTTTGTTCAAATTATGCCCCTGGGGTCAAGTTTGACCCTGCCCGGAGGGTCACAACATATGCTTATATAAGGCCTATTTTGTGAAAACTTTCAAAATCTTCTTGTCCATAACTGTATGGCATAGGGCTACCAAATTTGGTATGTATTGACATGTAATACTTCACTTCTTTGTTTGTTTAAATTATGCCCCTGTGATCAAATTTGAAACTGCCCCGGGGGTCGCAAAATTGAATAAATCCTTATAAAGGTATTATTGTTTGAAAACTTTAAAAACTTCTTGTTCATAAACATTGGGCCTAGGGCTACCAAATTTGGTATGTAGTGACATCTTATAGTCCTCTACACCAAGTTTGTTCAAATTATGCCCCTGGGGTCAAATTTCACCCTGCCCCAAGGGTCACAAAATTGAACATACGCTTATATAAGGCCTATTGTGGGAAAATCTCTTATCCATAGCCATTAGGCTTAGGGCTACCAAATTTGGTATGTAGTGACATGTAATAGATCTCTTCTTAGTTTGTTCAAATTATGCCCCTGGGGTCAAATTTGAAACTGCCCCGGGGGTCACAAAATTGAATATATGCTTATAAAGGGCTTATTTTGTGAAAACTTTAAAATCTACTTGTCCATAACTATTGGGTCTAGGGCTACCATTTGGTATGTCGTGACATCTTAAAGTCCTCTACCAAGTTTGTTCAAATTATGCCCTGGGGTCAAATGTGACCCAGCCCTGGGGGTCACAAAATTGAACATACGCTTATATAAGGCCTATTTTGTGATAAGTTTAAAAATCTCTTGTTCATACCAATGGGCCAAGGGCTACCAAATTTGGTATGTAGTGAAATCTTTAAGTTCTCTACCAAGTTTGTTTAAATTATGCCCCTTGTGTCAAATTTGACCCTGCCCCGGGGGATCACAAAATTGAACATATGCTTAAATAAGGCCTATTTTGTGAAAACTTCAAAAATCTACTTGGCCATAACCATCCAGCCTAGGGCTATCAAATTTAGTATGTAGTGACATCTTATAGTCCTCTTCCAAATTTGTTCAAATTTTATCCCTGGGGTCACATTTGAACCTTCCCCGGGGGTCTAAAATTGAACATATGCTTATATAATGCCTATTTTGTGAAAACTTTAAAAAATGCTTGTCCATAACCATTAGCCCTAGGGCTAAACAATTAGGTATGTAGTGACATTGTTTAGTCCTCCACTTAGTTTGTTCAAAAAATGCCACAGGAGTCAAATTTGACCCAGCCCGGGGGGGGCCACAAAAAATCGATTATATGCTTATATAGTGCCTATTTTGTGAAGACTATGGCTACCGAATTTGGTATGCAGTAACATCTTATAGTCCTCTACCAAGTTTGTTCAAATTATGCCCTTTGGGTCAAATTTGACCCTGACCCGCGGGTCACAAAATTGATAATTATATACGCTTATATCTTGCTTATTTTGTGAAAACTTTTAAAATATTCTCGTCCTTAACTCTAGGACCTAGGGCTACCATATTTTGTATGTACATGTAGTGAGATATAGTAGTCCTCTACAAAGTTTGCTCAAATTATGCCCCTGGGGTAAAATTTGAACAATCCCAGGGGGTCACAAATGTGTACATGTGCTCAAATAGGGCCTATATTTAAGTATTTGCACATGCAGAGGATATTTGTTTCAGCCTTTTTTAAGCAGTGGAGCGATACAGGGCCATCATGACCCTCTTGTTATCATAGCGCTGTAATAGTTTATATATGCAGGCATATTCTACAACGAATGTGGCCCTGTTTACGGAATCCTGGATATTTAATACTTCAAGTGTTTCGATAACTAAATATGCTTATCTTAAAACGGAGTAATTTAAAATTGCAGGAAAACCAAATTAAGTTAATTAATTCTTAACGTTAATATAGTTTGTAACGTTATCTGTAGATTTGGATTGTGCGTAGCTTGTCGTTCTCTATTTTGTAGCTTATATATATCTTTTTTGACGGTTAAAACTTACGAATCACCGATTCTATCAATTTCCATGTAAGTTCTTAATCCTTCCGTGGCACATGTTTAGAGAAAAAAACAAGGCACATGGTCCATTATGTTACATGGTCTCACATGAATCGGAAGAAACCCTTTATGTATTTTCTATCTTTATTTTATTATATATTACTATTTGTCGTATTATTGGGTTACTGAACAGCTGTTAAATGACAGCTGATAAATAGTAGTCCTGTACACTTAAGTATTCAAATTCCACAGGTGTTCAGCGCACTATTCTGTACATTATAGAGTTTAGTTGAAAGTGCGACGCCCTCTAATAGAAGAACTTGAGTTACTAATTAAAATAAAATAAATATGCAATTGTCTTATTAAAATATTTAGTCTAGACCGATCGTTTCTGAATTTCAGAAATACAAGTATACATAGTTCATGTATGCTGTTATGTTTCGCGTCTGTAAGCCTGCATCAGTCTCATGGGAAAAGGTAATAACATGTCGTCAAGATTTATTATATTTGCCCCCTCTCGCCTCTACAAGTAGTTGTTTCCATTTTTCGAAGAATATAATCATTTTGTGTTTAAAATAAGACTACATGTTCATATGTTTACTCGAAAGAATAAACGAGTATGTGGCGCTACGCGCCCGGATATGTGAATGTGTTTTAGTGCAACATTCGTTTAAAAAATATTAAAATGCAGCCTAGGTTTATTTAACTCATGTTTGAAAATAAACATCAAGAAAGTTCGTGCATATTTTTTTCAAGCTTAAAAATCTTTAGCAATGCCTTTAATATAAGCGTGTTACGTGGAGGATCGACCTTTATATTTTCGCGTTGTTTTCTTGCGTTTGTATTTGATAACAAATGTTTCAACATGAAATATAACGTAGTACGTACGCATACAATACTACAATAAACGTCGTTTTTCCGACGGTTGTGCGATATGCAAATCAACGCATTGATTGGTCGCACGTAATGGATCGTGTTCTTGCTATGATACTTCAGGTTTTGGTATGATGTGATGCGTGATCACAAATTTAGTTACGCTGCTAAGCCGTTGATTGGACTAAATTCACGACAGGTTTCATGATTTGACACTGCCTTAACTTAAGTTCAGATACAATGTCTTACGATTCGATCTTAATGTTTCAAATCATTTAACGATTGTATCTTGATCTGTTACGATCATCATGATCTGTTTCCCCGAATAAGTACATCCTTGTGCAAGGCGATACATTATTCAACGTTAAAAAGATATCAGAACATTCAGTTGCGACAAGATGTAAGAAATGTCATTGACGATAACACCCACGACTTAACCCGAACGATATACAATGTTATTACATAATATCGACGGTGACTAGCAAGATTCGGAAATACGAATCACAACGATTTTTGCCCGCGATTTGTAACCATACAATACAATGTGATACCATTTGATACAAAAAGCCAGCTAAATAATGTAATGCAGTTTATCGTATCAATCGTATAATTTTATTGAAACTTCAACAAATCTTATACAAAATGTACTCAACATTAGATAATACCGGATAAGATCTGAAAACATCACCACGAATAGTTCCCGATTAAGACCACGAGTTCAATCTTGGCGCCAATCATGATCCTGGGAATATATAAGACATCTGATATTCTCATTTCCATCGACAAGATAACATACAAGCAGTACTTGGACAAGCGTTCGCACACCATTTTTGATCGTTGTATATTCTAATGCCTAACACACGATTATATAACAAAAATGTTGATGTTGAATACCTAAGCGATATATCCAGGCGATCGGAACTGCAAAATACAGACGAGAACAACTGCCGCTCAAAAATGAATATGTGAGGAAAGAATGATCATAAAAAATAATTACGATTATATTTAGCCGTGTTATCTCTTGAAGACAACCGGTATTTAATCACTGAATATAAACAAATACACGACAAATGCACGCTACGGAATGCCAACATGAATACCTTCAATTCCCAGTTTGCGTACTCAACGGTATTAAGTTTTTTTAAATTAAATAAATCACTGCTAAATAACGAGTTCTTGTGTAATTTGACTTTAAAACCAAAATAAATCATATGCAAAGTTGTCATGATTACACATTTAAAATTGCAGCTTCTTACGAGAAAATACACACCATCGGAATGTATCGTGCATTATATAAGAAAACCTATTGGTTATCATGTATACCTTAATGTAATTGTGGTTGAACTAAATTATGATACACTGATAATTATACAATAGGGTTGTTACAAAAGTTAATTTCGAAGAAATTACTAAATACAGTTTAAGATGCAAGCAATTATTGAAAACAAAACGTTAATATATACTTTTGATAAATCGTAATGTGGAATAACATATATAGAGATATATATGGCTGGGAGGATGGGTGGATGGATGGACTAGTTTCCTCTAAAGGGTTACAAGAGTCAATATGTGCTGTAGCGGATTAAGTGCGGTAGTCGAGTGGTATTACTCTGGTCTACCATTCTAGAGGTATACATACATACAGCAAAGTGTTATTTGCGCTAGAATGCCATTTGATAACGTACTTGGGTATTTAAATTGCACAGTAAATCTCAACGCAAGGTCGCACATAGCAACAACATTATGCAATGTCGAATAAGGTAACAGTAGTTGATAACTTATATTGCACAATTGATACACGCGTCTGGTTGCATAAGGCCAATGCAATTTGCTTTTTAAATTAAAGCATTTTATATCGACACTTGGTCTCCTATGCCCAATGTACTTGGTTCTTTAAAAAGCTCCGTTAATCGCCATTAATCTCCATTCCTGGGTGCCTATGGTAACAGTAGATGTGTATTCAAATTACATGAATGTGTAAGTCCGCGTCGCGACAAAACATGCCTACATTACAAAAATGACGTTTGTAATAAAATCCCGCTGAAAGTAAAGTCATTATTTTATCCCGAAACTATTTTCGTGTTAGATGAAAACTAATTTGTTACGGCATAAGTAAGATTTTCGGAACAACACGATGGATGAACAAAATATATGCAATAACTTGTTTTGGTCATTATAAAAGTATTTTGTAGGTTCATTCACGTATAAGATTTAAATATCGCATACAAGATTGTCTTAGTTTTACTTCTTGTGAACCTGTCAACCTGGTCGTAATTTACACGATGATGGGAGATTTCAAGTTCAACACATGCCGAAGACCTTGTTACAAAATGTTTTTATTTAATTGCCTTATCACGTAATTACGGACGCTTTTGCATACATTCCAACAGTCAAGTCATGACATGAGTTTTACACTCACATTCTACTAAAACTGATATATTTCTATCTCACAAATATACAAATGTGTTTAAATATTTAAATATTTATTTTACCAGTTATTATTTGTTCATGTTATGAGCAGGTTGTGATGATTTTAATCATATTAAAATAATTACCCCCAACGAAGTAAAAAAAAAACGCCTCAAGAGAAACGAGGTGAAGGGAGCAGACATACTCACAATTGAGAAGCGAATCAATGAATTGTAACTACTATACATTCATAAATTATACTTCGTGTTAGAACAAGACATACACAACTAATGTAATCAACGTGATATCAGCGTTCCATAAATACCCTGCTTACTGAAATGCTTACAGCTCTTATGAAATTGGAAACTCTTGCCAAGCACGACAAATGTGTACGCGAACAAAATGTGTTCCTCTCTATTGACAATTACGTTATTCATCTTATTTCAATAATGTATTTTACGAGTGCAGTATTTATTTTCAATGGAAAGGTCTCAATTGAGTGTCCGTGAAGTTTACATAGTTGATTGCCTTGAGGACGTCAATTACAAATAGGTATTTGTGTGTCTCAAGTAAATCAATACATAGCCAAGATTATGCAAGTTATTGAGTTAAGTTATTGAGTTATAAATGACTATTTATGTCCAAAACTAAAAGAGTTTCACTTCTTTATATTGATCACGAGTATGTATCACACTTAAAAGTTATTAAATATAAATGTATTTAAATGTACACTCGTTACCAAATGTATAACAATTATTATTACATGAAATCGCATTAACCGCGATTCACTGTCAACATGTTTTGAGTTTAATATAAAGAAGTGAAACCCCAGCTGCTGGAGCAGTATTGAATTCTCATTATATACAATTAGTTGGTCCTTTATTTAAGGCTAGTGACCGATTGCCAAAACAGTACAAAACAGCACAATACAAAACAACATAAACACATATAAGAATAAAGCTGGGGTCACCGCCTTGGAACGGTCAACGCAAAGCATTGGGGGTTTAAACGGGGTTTAGAGCGCTCAACCTCACACTAGGCCCAGCAATATTCATGATACATGTAAGTGAAAATACAATTTAACCTCATAGCATTGTTACTCAAATTAAACAATTGTAAAAGGGAATTAAAACGCATTCTATTTAATTACCATTTAAAACAAGTTTCATTTTGTTCATTGATTTTCACATATATATTGTTCTTACTAACACAAATAGCCATACACAAGTAGTGCTTAGTTACGTACCTGAGATTATTAATTTACATTTTAAGTGTGTACCGTTGCCCGTCTAGATGGAGAAAGGTATGTAGATCACACACTGAATTTTATTGATGTAAACTTTT
Source organism: Dreissena polymorpha (assembly GCF_020536995.1). Lineage (NCBI taxonomy): Eukaryota > Metazoa > Mollusca > Bivalvia > Myida > Dreissenidae > Dreissena > Dreissena polymorpha. The sequence goes on along the minus strand of NC_068360.1, from coordinate 75,277,254 downwards.
TACATTTAACACTTCACGTCAAATAGAAAAAACACTCGCTTGATGAGATTTGTACTGCAAGCTTTTAACTACCATTTCGTAGGCCTCAATACCAGTGCGCACATCGATAGTTAAGACTAGACTGTTTATCCGCCCAAAGAAAAATAATGTTGAAACTCGTTTAAGTTGTCATTATCAACACGTGATATAAATACGTTATTTGATTTGCCAATTGAAAAGACATTTAATTCTGACCATAAATGGATATATGTTTTACACATTTATGTATAAAAATAGATTTCTAAATAAAACACTATAAACGAATGCGTTATACATTTTAAAATTATATTGACATTTATCCCTTGCAAACATTTGTAAAGCAAAATTTATTTAAGTAACGGGTGCACTGCAATTTTATCAAATAACTAGTGGGGTCATTGGCAAGCAATATTAACAATTTAATTAAGAGTAGGTGTGTATAAATGCTCGTCTAAAGGGAGAAAATATTGTAGAACACAAATTGAATTTGGACGATGTAAACTGTTTACACTTCCATTCATATAATCAAAGCGCTGAAGGCATTGAAGCTGTTCGCTATTGCATTATCTTAGACGCAACTCATTTTGTCAAAATAAGGTTACAGCTTTTTTGCAAGTTTGAAATGAACACAAGCCATTTAAAGTGATAAAGATAACGCAACGGTCGAAATGTGTGTATACTTTTCATTATCATATTTATGTTATAGAGATAACTTAGACAAAAGAACAACAGCATGCCCCTTTTTGACGTTCTGAAAGCATATATAGTAATCTGACAATTGTATGATTAAAACAATATATAAACTTAAATTTGCAATCACCATCATATTTATGAATATTGTTGAAATATCTATTTTTTATCGCACTAGGATTATAATTTCATGATGGAAATTCATTGTACAAAACTTTTGATTTTTGACACCATATACAAATTCAAAATATTCAATTAGATATTTGAGAGCAATATTTTTTTACTCACGAATTAAGTAGTCATCAAGACAGCTCTGTCGACCCGTACTATGTTTTTTATGCATTACTTGTTACCCTAAAAGTTCACTTGGTGTCAATCAGCCTCTGACCTAAACATCGGTATTGAACACTAATGCGCTTTTTCGGTGTAGCTGTTTTACCCAGCTTTTCACACATAAAATGACCTTTAAATAACACCAACAGAAACGAATGAATATATTCGAATATTTCATAGGTGATTCAAGTGAACTGAACTGTACTTTGGCAACATAACTGTGTCTGTACAAAGCGTAAATAATGTTGCACTGTCCAGTGTAAGGAATTCCGGACTACTCTCTGCATGTTCAACACAATATACACTTATTTCATGGATGCGCGGTGAACAGTCAAAACTGTTTCCCAAGGTATCAGGGATGACTTTGGTACTGTTGCCCGAGGCCGATAGGCCGAGGGCAACAGTTCCAAATGTCAGCCCTGATACGAGGGACAACAGTTTAGACTGTTCACCAAGCATCCATGAAATAAGTGTTTTAGTACCTGATGAAATTTCTAACATAGAAATAACAGCAAACTAAATTTGTATTTACACACAACAGTAATCGATAAAATAAATAATTTTGACTGTTTAAATGTAAAATTACGTAATTTTTTTCGACGAAATGACGTCATTATTCCAGCGGGCAACAGTATACGCTTACTTCATGGATGCGCGGTGAACAGTCAAAACTGTTTCCCAAGGTATCAGGGATGACTTTGGTACTGTAAAGTTCCAAATGTCAGCCCTGATACCGAGGGACAACAGTTTTGACTGTTCACTAAGCATCCATGAAATAAGTGTTTTATTACTTTATCAAATTTCCAACATAGAAATAACAGCAAACTAAATTTTTATTTACACACAACAGTAATCGATAAAATAAATAATTTTGACTGTTTAACTGTAAAATGACGTCATTTTTTCGACGAAATGACGTTATTATTCCAGCGGGCAACAGTATACACTTCGATATAGTATACAGTTCGATATTCACCGGTAACAGTTTAAACATTGAAAATTTCTTTTTCTACGAGGAAATAGCAAAAATAATTAATTATCATTTATATAAGACATCAGGTAATAATTCAAACTGTTGACCGGTCAACAGTTCGATATTCACCGGTAACAGTATAAAACATTGCAAATTTCTTTTTCGACGAGTAAATAGCAAAAAATAATTAATTATCATTTAAATAAGGCATCAGGTTATAACACAAATTGTGGCCCAGCGACAATAACTCATTAAAATCAATCTCGCAAGCCGCGCTGGCCATAACGCCTTAAGACCCACTTTCGCATGATGCGGCTATGAAAATGTGATTTACATGTGTCGAAAGACAACTGCGTGCTAATCCAATATTTATACAGGTTATATTTTTGGATGGTGAAGAAATAAACTCATAATTAGCCATGCGAGGACACATATGATGCGAACTCCCGTAGTATAATTTTTATCTACTTACACTTTTGTGTGGTTTGACTATAATAACACACAAATATGCGACTAACGAGTGAAGCAAATACACAATAGTTAAACTTTTGTTTTCAATTTAATTATTTAGAAACGCAAATTTCAAACTTTATTTCAAAGTCATCATTTGCGCCGAATATCTCTTTTAAAAGATATTTATTGTTATATTAAGTGTTTTTTTTAAATATTCGGTTTAAGCTAGTATTAAGCTTTTTTGTCGTTGTTTATAGCAGACCAGTAGTTATTGGTGTACTCATGTTCAACGTTATATAAATTTATAACTATGAATATAAATAAACTCAACCTTATACTATTGCGTTGTTACCACCAGTGCAATTGAGAATTCATGAGGCATCTCCGCTACCTTTTGAGAACAAAAGAACGTTTCACAGACAAATCAAATTTAACCCTGCTGTACTAGCAAGAAGATATCAATGAGGTAACGCAACAGACGCGTGATAGTGTATTGGACTTATTGTCCCGTATCTATGAATAACCTAAGATCTTGAATGACATGTGCTGCGCAAAAAATACCGCGTGATTAAGACGTAGTAGATAATGGCATAGTTTAATAATTTAAAATATTATCTTCTGCAACACGTATAATACAACAATATTTATGTCTTTTTTCCTACATACGCTACGTTAAAAAATATTCCATTTAACACGATCTTCACATTATGTATCTATTTGTTAATGAATAAAGTTGAAGAACTGAATTCTCTGGCATAAATTAAACAACTCTTTCTCGGTGCGGATGCAGCAATTATCAGGTTTATTGTACGTGACAAAATTGGCTTGAACAACGTGGTGTTACCTTAGTTGTTCGCCAGCGAACACCTAAACAATAGCATATTAACACCCCAAATCTCTATCAATGAAAGCATTCGCCAAACACGATTTGATTTGCAAGCTTGAAATTATCATTTTGTAGGCCACAAAACCAATTCTAAAAGTGATAGTTAAGACTTAACTGTGTATTCGCATAAAGAAAGATGATGTTGACAATCTTTGGATTGATCATAGTCGACACGTGATACAAAAACCGTTATTGATTGGTCACTTGATAATACATTTTAGTCGGACCATATTTAGGGATTTGATACGTTGATGTATAATCAAAGTACTGACAGTACTGGTGTGACGATGCTTTTGAAGACGATGGATATAAAAGCATCAATTAAAGTTTATCTACATCACCAATATTATGTATTTGGGTACGAACATTTTGGGTACGAAAAAAATGGGTACGAACATTTTGGCTACAAAAATTATGCCCAAAAAAAATTAGTAACGAAAAAAAAATTGTTACCAAAAAAAAATTGGGTACGAACAAAAGTGGGAACGACAAAAATTGGGTACGAACAATTTTGGGTACGAAAAAAAATTTGGGGGTACGGGAACGTAGTATCCGTGGGGAACTTGACCCATGCAGCGAAACTGGGAGGCGGGTTACATTCTCGATCAAATATAACAAGAAATATCTTTAAAAAGATATTCGACGTGTATTTTCTGTACCACTTATCTTTTTTTTTGAAAACGCTCTCTTACAGTAAAACGTTTGCGGGTTATAACATTAAGTTACGTAGCAGATATATTCAAAACTTGACATGCTCTTTAATTAAACCATGCTCTTTAATTTCAAATGTATATCATACCAAACTTTATATTTCGTTGTTTCCTTTCCTAAGTTAATGATGTTATGTGTACGGACGTGATTTCACATGCCCATGTGCA